>NC_083842.1:4802576-4857378 GCF_015708825.2 Lethenteron reissneri | reverse complement strand
ACCAGTCCTCACACACACACACTCACCAGTTCCTCCCCTACACACACAACACCAGTCCCTCACCTACACACACACACAGTCCAGCCACCTACCACACACAGACTCACCAGTTACTCACCTACACACACACACAGTCCCTCACCTACACACACTCACCAGTCCCTCACCTACACACACACACACACCAGTTCCTCACCTACCACACACACTCACCAGTTCCTCACCTACAAACACACACTCACCAGTCCCTCACCTACACACACACTCACCAGTCCCTCACCTCACACACTCTCACCAGTTCCTCACCTACACACACCCACACTCACCAGTTACTCACCCTACACACACCAACCCACCAGATCCTCACCTACACACACACACACTCACTAGTTCCTCACACACACCACACTCACCAGTTGCTCACCTACACACACACATACTCACCAGTTTCCACACCTACACACACTCACCAGTTCCACACCTACACACACACAAGATCCTCACCGACACACACACACTCACCAGTTCCTCACCTACACCCACACACCTCACCAGTCCCCTCACCTACACACACACACACCAGTTCCTCACACACACACACTCACCAGTTCCTCACACACACACACACTCACCAGTTCCTCACCCTACACACACACACTCACCAGTCCCTCACCTACACACCCACACACTCACAAGTACCTCACCTACACACACACACCACCAGTTCCTCACCTACACACACACACACCAGTTCCTCACATACACACACATCACCAGTTCCTCACCTACACACACTCACCAGTTCCTCACCTACACACACTAACCAGTTCTTCACCAACACAACACACCCAGTTCCTCACACACACACACGCCAGTTCCTCACACACACACACTCCCCAGTTCCTCACACACACACACTCACCAGTTTCCTCACCTACACACACACACACCAGTCCCTCACCTACAATACACACACCAGTCCCTCACCTACACACACTCACCAGTCCATCACCTACAACACACACACTCACCAGTTACTCACCTACACACACACACCCAGATCCTCACCTAAACACCACACACTCACCAGTTCCTCACCTACACACACACACGCACCAGTTCCTCACCTACACACACACTCACCAGTCCCCTCACATACACACACACACTCACAAGTCCATCTCAACTACAACACACACACACCAGATCCTCACCTACACACACACACTCACCAGTTCCTCACCTACACACACACACTCACCAGTTCCTCACCTACACACACACACACCAGTTCCTCACACACACACACACCAGTTCCTCACACACACACACTCACCAGTTCCTCACACACACACACTCACCAGTTCCTCACACACACACACTCACCAGTTCCTCACCTACACACACCACACACCAGTCCATCACCTACACACACACCACTCACCAGTTACTCACCTACACACACACACCAGTCCCTCACGTACACACACTCACCAGTCCCTCACCTACACACACACACCCACCAGTTCCTCACCTACACACACACACTCACCAGTTCCTCACCTACACACACACACTCACCAGTCCCTCACCCTACACACACAATCACAAGTCCCTCACTACACACACACACACCAGTTCCTCACCTACACACACACACACTCACCAGTTACTCACCTACACACACACACACACACCAGTCCCTCACCTACACAAACTCACCAGTCCCTCACCTACACACACACACCCACCAGTTCCTCACCTACACACACTCACCAGTCCCTCACCTACACACACACACACTCACCAGTTGCTCACCTACACACACACATACTCACCAGTTCCACACCTACACACACTCACCAGTTCCCACCTACACACACACAAGATCCTCACCGACACACACACACTCACCAGTTCCTCACCTACACACACACACACTCACCAGTCCCTCACCTACACACACACACACTCACAAGTCCCTCACCTACACACACACACTCACCAGTTCCTCACCTACACACACACACACACCAGTTCCTCACATACACACACACTCACCAGTTCATCACACACACACACTCACCAGTTCCTCACACACACACACTCACCCAGTTCCTCACCTAAACACACACATACTCACCAGTCCCTCCCCTACACACACACACACACACCAGTCCCTCACCTACACACACTCACCAGTCCCTCACCTACACACACACACACCAGTCCATCACCTACACACACACACAACAGTCCATCACCTAACACACACACCCTCACCAGTCCCTAACCTACACACACACACACTCACCAGTCCCGAACCTACACACACACACACTCACCAGTCCCTCACCTACACACATACACACTCACCAGTTCCTCACCTACACACACACACACTCACCAGTTACTCACCTACACACACACACCAGTCCATCACCTACACACACACACACTCACCAGTTACTCACCTACACACACACACCCAGTCCATCACCTACACACACACACACTCATCAAGTTCCTCACCTACACAAACACACACCAGTAAATCACCTACACACACACACAAAAGTCCATCACCTACACACACACACACTCACCAGTTCCTCACCTACACACACCAGTCCCTCACCTACACACACACACACACTCACCAGTTCCTCACCTACACACACACACTCACCAGTTCCTCACCTACACACACACGCACACTCACCAGTCCCTCACCAACACACACACACACACCAGTTCCTCATCGACACACACACACACCAGTCCATCACCTACACACACACACACACACTCACCAGTTCCTCACCTACACACACAAACACCAGTTCCTCACACACACACACTCACCAGTTCCTCACCTACACACACTCACCAGTTCCTCACCTACACACACACACAACAGATCCTCACCTACACACACCAGTCCCTCACCTACACAAACACACACTCACCAGTTCCTCACCTACACACACACTCACCAGTTCCTCACCTACACACACTCACCAGTCCCTCACCTACCCACACACTCACCAGTTACTCATCTACACAAACACACACCAGTTCCTCACCTACACACACTCACCAGTTCCTCACCTACAAACACTCACCAGTTTTTCACCTACACACACACACACACCAGTTCCTCACACACACACACTCACCAGTTCCTCACACACACACACTCACCAGTTCCTCACCTACACACACACACACCAGTCCCTCACCTACACACACACACACTCACCAGATCCTCACCTACACACACACACACCAGTTCCTCACCTACACACACACAGGCACCAGTTCCTCACACACACACACTCACCAGTTCCTCACCTACACACACACACACACCAGTCCCTCACCTACACACACACACACACAAGTCCCTCACCTACACACACACACACACCAGTTCCTCACACACACACACTCACCAGTTCCTCACACACACACACTCACCAGTTACTCACCTACACACACACACCCACCAGATCCTCACCTACACACACACACACTCACTAGTTCCTCACACACACACACACTCACCAGTTGCTCACCTACACACACACATACTCACCAGTTCCACACCTACACACACTCACCAGTTCCACACCTACACACACACAAGATCCTCACCGACACACACACACTCACCAGTTCCTCACCTACACACACACACTCACCAGTCCCTCACCTACACACACACACACCAGTTCCTCACACACACACACTCACCAGTTCCTCACACACACACACACTCACCAGTTCCTCACCTACACACACACACTCACCAGTCCCTCACCTACACACCCACACACTTACAAGTACCTCACCTACACACACACACTCACCAGTTCCTCACCTACACACACACACACCAGTTCCTCACATACACACACACTCACCAGTTCCTCACCTACACACACTAACCAGTTCTTCACCAACACACACACACCAGTTCCTCACACACACACACGCCAGTTCCTCACACACACACACTCCCAGTTCCTCACACACACACACTCACCAGTTCCTCACCTACACACACACACACCAGTCCCTCACCTACACACACACACACCAGTCCCTCACCTACACACACTCACCAGTCCATCACCTACACACACACACTCACCAGTTACTCACCTACACACACACACACCAGATCCTCACCTACACACACACACTCACCAGTTCCTCACCTACACACACACACTCACCAGTTCCTCACCTACACACACACTCACCAGTCCCTCACCTACACACACACACCAAGTCCCTCACCTACACACACACACACCAGATCCTCACCTACACACACACACTCACCAGTTCCTCACCTACACACACACACTCACCAGTTCCTCACCTACACACACACACACCAGTTCCTCACACACACACACACCAGTTCCTCACACACACACACTCACCAGTTCCTCACACACACACACTCACCAGTTCCTCACACACACACACTCACCAGTTCCTCACCTACACACACACACACACCAGTCCATCACCTACACACACACACACTCACCAGTTACTCACCTACACACACACACCAGTCCCTCACGTACACACACTCACCAGTCCCTCACCTACACACACACACCCACCAGTTCCTCACCTACACACACACACTCACCAGTTCCTCACCTACACACACACACTCACCAGTCCCTCACCTACACACACAATCACAAGTCCCTCACCTACACACACACACACCAGTTCCTCACCTACACACACACACACTCACCAGTTACTCACCTACACACACACACACACACCAGTCCCTCACCTACACAAACTCACCAGTCCCTCACCTACACACACACACCCACCAGTTCCTCACCTACACACACTCACCAGTCCCTCACCTACACACACACACACTCACCAGTTGCTCACCTACACACACACATACTCACCAGTTCCACACCTACACACACTCACCAGTTCCACACCTACACACACACAAGATCCTCACCGACACACACACACTCACCAGTTCCTCACCTACACACACACACACTCACCAGTCACTCACCTACACACACACACACACTCACAAGTCCCTCACCTACACACACACACTCACCAGTTCCTCACCTACACACACACACACCAGTTCCTCACATACACACACACTCACCAGTTCATCACACACACACACTCACCAGTTCCTCACACACACACACTCACCAGTTCCTCACCTAAACACACACATACTCACCAGTCCCTCCCCTACACACACACACACACACCAGTCCCTCACCTACACACACTCACCAGTCCCTCACCTACACACACACACACCAGTCCATCACCTACACACACACACAACAGTCCATCACCTACACACACACACCCTCACCAGTCCCTAACCTACACACACACACACTCACCAGTCCCTAACCTACACACACACACACTCACCAGTCCCTCACCTACACACATACACACTCACCAGTTCCTCACCTACACACACACACACTCACCAGTTACTCACCTACACACACACACCAGTCCATCACCTACACACACACACACTCACCAGTTACTCACCTACACACACACACCAGTCCATCACCTACACACACACACACTCATCAAGTTCCTCACCTACACAAACACACACCAGTCCATCACCTACACACACACACAAAAGTCCATCACCTACACACACACACACTCACCAGTTCCTCACCTACACACACCAGTCCCTCACCTACACACACACACTCACCAGTTCCTCACCTACACACACTCACCAGTTCCTCACCTACACACACACACAACAGATCCTCACCTACACACACCAGTCCCTCACCTACACAAACACACACTCACCAGTTCCTCACCTACACACACACTCACCAGTTCCTCACCTACACACACTCACCAGTCCCTCACCTACCCACACACTCACCAGTTACTCATCTACACAAACACACACCAGTTCCTCACCTACACACACTCACCAGTTCCTCACCTACAAACACTCACCAGTTTTTCACCTACACACACACACACACCAGTTCCTCACACACACACACTCACCAGTTCCTCACACACACACACTCACCAGTTCCTCACCTACACACACACACACCAGTCCCTCACCTACACACACACACACTCACCAGATCCTCACCTACACACACACACACCAGTTCCTCACCTACACACACACAGGCACCAGTTCCTCACACACACACACTCACCAGTTCCTCACCTACACACACACACACACCAGTCCCTCACCTACACACACACACACACAAGTCCCTCACCTACACACACACACTCACCAGTTCCTCACCTACACACACACACACCAGTTCCTCACATACACACACACTCACCAGTTCCTCACCTACACACACACACTCACCAGTCCCTCACCTACACACACACACACAAGTCCCTCACCTACACACACACACACCAGTTCCTCACCTACACACACACACTCACCAGTTAATCACCTACACACACACACACACCAGTCCCTCACCTACACACACACACACACTCATCACGTTCCTAACCTAAACACACACACACCAGTCCCTAACCTACACACACACACCAGTCCATCACCTACACACACACACACTCACCAGTTCCTCACCTACACACACACACACACCAGTCCCTCACCTACACACACACACACACTCACCAGTTCCTCACCTACACACACACTCACCAGTTCCTCACCTACACACACACACACACTCACCAGTCCCTCACCAACACACACACACACACCAGTTCCTCACCTACACACACACTCACACCAGTCCATCACCTACACACACACACACCAGTTCTTCACACACACACCCTCACCAGTTCCTAACCTACACACACACACCAGTTCGTCACCTACACACACACACTCACCAGTTAATCACCTACACACACACACACACCAGTCCCTCACCTACACACACACACACACTCATCACGTTCCTAACCTAAACACACACACACCAGTCCCTAACCTACACACACACACCAGTCCATCACCTACACACACACACACTCACCAGTTCCTCACCTACACACACACACACACCAGTCCCTCACCTACACACACACACACACTCACCAGTTCCTCACCTACACACACACTCACCAGTTCCTCACCTACACACACACACACACTCACCAGTCCCTCACCAACACACACACACACACCAGTTCCTCACCTACACACACACTCACACCAGTCCATCACCTAGACACACACACACCAGTTCTTCACACACACACCCTCACCAGTTCCTAACCTACACACACTCACCAGTTCCTCACCTACACACACACACACACCAGTCCCTCACCTACACACACACACACCAGTCCATCACCTACACACACACACACCAGTTCCTCACCTACACACACACACTCACCAGTCCCTAACCTACACACACACACACCCACCAGTTCCTCACCTACACACACACACTCACCAGTTCCTCACCTACACACACACACTCACCAGTCCCTCACCTACACACACACACACTCACAAGTCCCTCACCTACACACACAGACACACCAGTTCCTCACCTACACACACACACACTCACCAGTTAATCACCTACACACACACACCAGTCCCTCACCTACACACACTCACCAGTCCCTCACCTACACACACACACACACCAGTTCCTCATCGACACACACACACACCAGTCCATCACCTACACACACACACACACACTCACCAGTTCCTCACCTATACACACAAACACCAGTTCCTCACACACACACACTCACCAGTTCCTCACCTACACACACTCACCAGTTCCTCACCTACACACACACACAACAGATCCTCACCTACACACACCAGTCCCTCACCTACACAAACACACACTCACCAGTTCCTCACCTACACACACACTCACCAGTTCCTCACCTACACACACTCACCAGTCCCTCACCTACCCACACACTCACCAGTTACTCACCTACACAAACACACACCAGTTCCTCACCTACACACATTCACCAGTTTCTCACCTACAAACACTCACCAGTTCCTCACCTACACACACACACACACCAGTTCCTCACACACACACACTCACCAGTTCCTCACACACACACACTCACCAGTTCCTCACCTACACACACACACACCAGTCCCTCACCTACACACACACACACACTCACCAGATCCTCACCTACACACACACACACCAGTTCCTCACCTACACACACACAGACAACAGTTCCTCACACACACCACACACCAGTTCCTCACCTACACACACACACACACAAGTCCCTCACCTACACACACACTCACCAGTTCCTCACCTACACACAAACACTCACCAGTTACTCACCTACACACACACACACACCAGTCCATCACCTACACACACTCACCAGTCCCTCACCTACACACACACACACACACCAGTTCCTCACCTACACACACACACTCACCAGTCCCTCACCTACACACACACTCACAAGTCCCTCACCTACACACAAAGACACACCAGTTCCTCACCTACACACACACACACTCAGCAGTTAATCACCTACACACACACACCAGTCCCTCACCTACACACACTCACCAGTCCCTCACCTACACACACACACCCACCAGTTCCTCACCTACACACACACAGACACCAGTTCCTCACACACACACACTCACCAGTTCCTCACCTACACACACACACACACCAGTCCCTCACCTACACACACACACACACACAAGTCCCTCACCTACACACACACACTCACCAGTTCCTCACCTACACATACACACACCAGTTCCTCACATACACACACACTCACCAGTTCTTCACCTACACACACACCAGGCTCACACACATATACTCACAAGTCCCTCACATACACACACACACACACCAGTCCCTCACCTACACACACACCATCACCAGTTACTCACCTACACACACACACACACACCAGTTCCTCACACACACACACACACCAGTTCCTCACACACACACACTCATCAGTTCCTCACACACACACACTCACCAGTTCCTCACCTACACACACACACCAGTCCCTGACCTACACACACACACACACACACCAGTCCCTCACCTACACACACACACACACCAGTCCATCACCTACACACACACACACTCACCAGTTCCTCACACACACACACACTCACCAGTTGCTCACCTACACACACTCACCAGTTCCTCACCTACACACACACCAGGCTCACACACTCACAAGTCCCTCACATACACACACACACACCAGTCCCTCACCTACACACACACACACACACCAGTCCCTCACCTTCACACATACCAGTCCATCACCTACACACACACTCACCAGTAACTCACCTACACACACACACACCAGTCCCTCACCTACACACACTCACCAGTCCCTCACTTACACACACACACCCCCACCAGTTCCTCACCTACACACACACACTCACCAGTCCCTCACCTACACACACTCACAAGTCCCTCACCTACACACACACACACCAGTTCCTCACCTACACACACACACCAGTCCCTCACCTACACACACTCACCAGTCCTAGATTTGAAGCTTTCGTGACTGCAAGGATTCATATTCTTAGGTTTTTTCGGTAAAGTCACGTAGGTAAACCATCAAAATTAATAAATATAAAATAAAATAAAGATCACGACGTTTCGGAGGCAACACAAGTCTCCGTCATCAGGTGGGACCGTCACAGCCAGATTAGCTGCATCAAGTGAGGCAATGATTCAAGATGTAATCCCTTAAAAGCGAGTTGAGGGGGGAGGAGAGGGGGGGAGCTCATCAGAATGTGGTAGCCAATGAATGGAACGTATCGGGAGGGAGAGGGGCGGGGCCAAAAGGGTGGGCGACGGCGTGGAAGCGATTGTGCGCAAGCGACAAACTACTGCACACGCCAACGCATTGGACAGAGAGGGGGGAGGGGGAGGCCTGATACACATGATAGAAAAGAAAATAAAATGCGCATGTTTATACCAATGCTGGCTGAACAATGAAGGGATTACTGTTAAAAACCTAAGAATATGAATAATCACCAGTCCCTCACCTACACACACACACCCACCAGTTCCTCACCTACACACACACCAGTCCCTCCCCTACACACACACACACTCACCAGTTCCTCACCTACACACACACATTCACCAGTCCCTCACCTACACACAACACACTCACCAGTCCCTCACCTACACACACACACTCACAAGTCCCTCACCTACACACACACACACCAGTTCCTCACCTACACACACACACACTCACCAGCCACCCACCTACACACACACACACACACCAGTCCCTCACCTACACACACTTACCAGTCCCTCACCTACACACACACACCCACCAGTTCCTCACCTACACACACACACACCAGTCCCTCACCTACACACACTCACCAGTCCCTCACCTACACACACACACACACCAGTTCGTCACCTACACACACACACACACTCACCAGTCCCTCACCTACACACACTCACCAGTCCCTCACCTACACACACACACTCACCAGTTCCTCACCTACACACACACATTCACCAGTTCCTCACCTACACACACACACACACTCACCAGTTCCTCACCTACACACACACACATACTCACCAGTCCCTCACCTACACACACACACACCAGTCCATCACCTACACACACACACTCACCAGTCCCTAACCTACACACGCACTCACCAGTTCCTCACCTACACACACACACACCAGTTCCTCACCTACACACACTCACCAGTTCCTCACCTACACACACTCACCAGTTCCTCACCTACACACACACACACCAGTTCCTCACACACACACTCACCAGTTCCTCACCTACACACACACACACACCAGTTCCTCACCTACACACACTCACCAGTTCCTCACCTACACACACTCACCAGTTGCTCACCTACAAACACATACTCACCAGTTCCTCACCTACACACAGTCCCTCACCTACACACACTCACCAGTCCCTCACCTACACACACTCACCAGTCCCTCACCTACACACACACACCCCCACCAGTTCCTCACCTACACACACACACAAACTCACAAGTCCCTCACCTACACACACCAGTTCCTCACCTACACACACACACACTCACCAGTTAATCACCTACACACACACACCAGTCCCTCACCTACACACACTCACCAGTCCCTCACCTACACACACACACACACCAGTTCCTCATCGACACACACACACACCAGTCCATCACCTACACACACACACACACACTCACCAGTTCCTCACCTATACACACAAACACCAGTTCCTCACACACACACACTCACCAGTTCCTCACCTACACACACTCACCAGTTCCTCACCTACACACACACACAACAGATCCTCACCTACACACACCAGTCCCTCACCTACACAAACACACACTCACCAGTTCCTCACCTACACACACACTCACCAGTTCCTCACCTACACACACTCACCAGTCCCTCACCTACCCACACACTCACCAGTTACTCACCTACACAAACACACACCAGTTCCTCACCTACACACATTCACCAGTTTCTCACCTACAAACACTCACCAGTTCCTCACCTACACACACACACACACCAGTTCCTCACACACACACACTCACCAGTTCCTCACACACACACACTCACCAGTTCCTCACCTACACACACACACACCAGTCCCTCACCTACACACACACACACACTCACCAGATCCTCACCTACACACACACACACCAGTTCCTCACCTACACACACACAGACAACAGTTCCTCACACACACACACTCACCAGTTCCTCACCTACACACACACACACACATCAGTCCCTCAACTACATACACTCACCAGTCCCTCATACACACACACCACACACCAGTTCCTCACCTACACACACACACACACAAGTCCCTCACCTACACACACACTCACCAGTTCCTCACCTACACACAAACACTCACCAGTTACTCACCTACACACACACACACACCAGTCCATCACCTACACACACTCACCAGTCCCTCACCTACACACACACACACACACCAGTTCCTCACCTACACACACACACTCACCAGTCCCTCACCTACACACACACTCACAAGTCCCTCACCTACACACAAAGACACACCAGTTCCTCACCTACACACACACACACTCAGCAGTTAATCACCTACACACACACACCAGTCCCTCACCTACACACACTCACCAGTCCCTCACCTACACACACACACCCACCAGTTCCTCACCTACACACACACAGACACCAGTTCCTCACACACACACACTCACCAGTTCCTCACCTACACACACACACACACCAGTCCCTCACCTACACACACACACACACACAAGTCCCTCACCTACACACACACACTCACCAGTTCCTCACCTACACATACACACACCAGTTCCTCACATACACACACACTCACCAGTTCTTCACCTACACACACACCAGGCTCACACACATATACTCACAAGTCCCTCACATACACACACACACACACCAGTCCCTCACCTACACACACACCATCACCAGTTACTCACCTACACACACACACACACACCAGTTCCTCACACACACACACACACCAGTTCCTCACACACACACACTCATCAGTTCCTCACACACACACACTCACCAGTTCCTCACCTACACACACACACCAGTCCCTGACCTACACACACACACACACACCAGTCCCTCACCTACACACACACACACACCAGTCCATCACCTACACACACACACACTCACCAGTTCCTCACACACACACACACTCACCAGTTGCTCACCTACACACACTCACCAGTTCCTCACCTACACACACACCAGGCTCACACACTCACAAGTCCCTCACATACACACACACACACACCAGTCCCTCACCTACACACACACACACACACCAGTCCCTCACCTTCACACATACCAGTCCATCACCTACACACACACTCACCAGTAACTCACCTACACACACACACACCAGTCCCTCACCTACACACACTCACCAGTCCCTCACTTACACACACACACCCCCACCAGTTCCTCACCTACACACACACACTCACCAGTCCCTCACCTACACACACTCACAAGTCCCTCACCTACACACACACACACCAGTTCCTCACCTACACACACACACCAGTCCCTCACCTACACACACTCACCAGTCCTAGATTTGAAGCTTTCGTGACTGCAAGGATTCATATTCTTAGGTTTTTTCGGTAAAGTCACGTAGGTAAACCATCAAAATTAATAAATATAAAATAAAATAAAGATCACGACGTTTCGGAGGCAACACAAGTCTCCGTCATCAGGTGGGACCGTCACAGCCAGATTAGCTGCATCAAGTGAGGCAATGATTCAAGATGTAATCCCTTAAAAGCGAGTTGAGGGGGGAGGAGAGGGGGGGAGCTCATCAGAATGTGGTAGCCAATGAATGGAACGTATCGGGAGGGAGAGGGGCGGGGCCAAAAGGGTGGGCGACGGCGTGGAAGCGATTGTGCGCAAGCGACAAACTACTGCACACGCCAACGCATTGGACAGAGATGGGGGAGGGGGAGGCCTGATACACATGATAGAAAAGAAAATAAAATGCGCATGTTTATACCAATGCTGGCTGAACAATGAAGGGATTACTGTTAAAAACCTAAGAATATGAATAATCACCAGTCCCTCACCTACACACACACACCCACCAGTTCCTCACCTACACACACACCAGTCCCTCCCCTACACACACACACACTCACCAGTTCCTCACCTACACACACACATTCACCAGTCCCTCACCTACACACAACACACTCACCAGTCCCTCACCTACACACACACACTCACAAGTCCCTCACCTACACACACACACACCAGTTCCTCACCTACACACACACACACTCACCAGTTACTCACCTACACACACACACACACACCAGTCCCTCACCTACACACACTTACCAGTCCCTCACCTACACACACACACCCACCAGTTCCTCACCTACACACACACACACCAGTCCCTCACCTACACACACTCACCAGTCCCTCACCTACACACACACACACACCAGTTCCTCACCTACACACACACACACACTCACCAGTCCCTCACCTACACACACTCACCAGTCCCTCACCTACACACACACACTCACCAGTTCCTCACCTACACACACACATTCACCAGTTCCTCACCTACACACACACACACACTCACCAGTTCCTCACCTACACACACACACATACTCACCAGTCCCTCACCTACACACACACACACCAGTCCATCACCTACACACACACACTCACCAGTCCCTAACCTACACACGCACTCACCAGTTCCTCACCTACACACACACACACACCAGTTCCTCACCTACACACACTCACCAGTTCCTCACCTACACACACTCACCAGTTCCTCACCTACACACACACACACCAGTTCCTCACACACACACTCACCAGTTCCTCACCTACACACACTCACCAGTTGCTCACCTACAAACACATACTCACCAGTTCCTCACCTACACACAGTCCCTCACCTACACACACTCACCAGTCCCTCACCTACACACACTCACCAGTCCCTCACCTACACACACACACCCCCACCAGTTCCTCACCTACACACACACACAAACTCACAAGTCCCTCACCTACACACACCAGTTCCTCACCTACACACACACACACTCACCAGTTACTCACCTACACACACACACACACCAGTCCCTCACCTACACACACTCACCAGTTCCTCACCTACACACACACACACCAGTCCCTGACCTACACACATTCACCAGTTCCTCACCTACACACACACACTCACCAGATCCTCACCTACACACACTCACCAGTTCCTAACCTACACACACACACACCAGTTCCTCACCTACACACATACACACACACTCACCAGTTTCGCACCTACACACACACCCATACTCACCAGTCCCTCACCTACACACACACTCACCAGTTCCTCACCTACACACACACACACCAGTTCCTCACCTACACACACTCACCAGTTCCTCACCTACACACACTCACCAGTTCTTCACCAACACACACACACCAGTTCCTCACACACACACACACACACCAGTTCCTCACACACACACACTCCCAGTTCCTCACACACACACACTCACCAGTTCCTCACCTACACACACACACCAGTCCCTCACCTACACACACACACACCAGTCCCTCACCTACACACACACTCACACCAGTCCATCACCTACACACACTCACCAGATCCTCACCTACACACACACACACCAGTTCTTCACACACACACCCTCACCAGTTCCTAACCTACACACACTCACCAGTTCCTCACCTACACACACACACACACCAGTCCCTCACCTACACACACACAAACTCACCAGTTCCTCATACACACACACTCACCAGTTGCTCAAATACAAACACATACTCACCAGTTCCTCACCTACACACAGTCCCTCACCTACACACACACACACCAGTTCCTCACCTACATACACACCAGTCCATCACCTACACACACACACTCACCAGTTACTCACCTACACACACACACACACACCAGTCCCTCACCTACACACACTCACCAGTCCCTCACCTACACACACTCACCAGTCCCTCACCTACACACACACACCCACCAGTTCCTCACCTACACACACACACTCACCAGTTCCTCACCTACACACACACACTCACCAGTCCGTCACCTACACACACACACAAACTCACAAGTCCCTCACCTATACACACACACCAGTTCCTCACCTACACACACACACACTCACCAGTTACTCACCTACACACACACACCAGTCCCTCACCTACACACACTCACCAGTCCTTCACCTACACACACACACCCACCAGTTCCTCACCTACACACACACACACCAGTCCCTGACCTACACACACTCACCAGTCCCTCACCTACACACACACACACTCACCAGTCCCTCACCTACACACACACAAACACCAGTTCCTCACACACACACACTCACCAGTTGGTCACCTACACACACATACTCACCAATTCCTCATGTTCTCACCAGGCTCTCACCTCCATACACACATAACCAGTCCCTCACCTACAAACTAACCCCCCCCCCCCCCCCCCCCCCGTATAGCCTGTAGCGAGCACCTATGAAGGCCGGCACGGCACACGAGGGGGTGGGTGGCCAGCACCACGCCTCTGTCTCCCCAGGGACAATGTTTTTACGCACCACACCAGATACTCATTTGCGGCCGAGTCGACCTAGGGGCTGCCCAAAACCGGTTCAGATAATCGTCAACGGGTATTGGCCGCGAGCGGGAATCGAACTCGGGTCCCCGGGTTCGTAGTGCAGAGCGCTGACCACTACATCACCGCTCCCCACACACACAAATGACAAAAATCCCCGTATAGCCTCAGAATTATTTTGGAGCAAGTGCTGTTAGAAAATAGCAGCACCTATGAAGGCCGAAACCGAACACGAGGGGGTGGGTGGCCTAAAACCACGCCCGACCACCTTTGTCTTCCCAGTGGTGATGTTTACACACCGCACTAGTCACACACAGCAGGCTCACACATACACACACCAGGATCACACACACACACACACCAGGATCACACACACACACCAGGCTCTCACACACACACACACCAAGATCACACACACACCAGGTGCTCACACACACACCAAGCCGCTCTGCTGGCGCCCCATCTACGACCTCGCTTCCACCAAGCGACGGGGCCGACACTGCTTCCCCCTCACCACCCCCCACATAAACACACCCTCACACATTCCCCCCCCCCCCCCCCATAGAGCTCCGAGGGGAGGTCACCTGGCCGACAGGTAATAAATAGGAGAGAGAAAGCCGGAAGACGGGCTCGCTGCGGCCACGCCCAAGCGAGAGGGAACCTCTCTGGCCGCTGGTTGTATACCCCTCCCCCACCCCACAAGCTCCGACACAGCGCCCTGCCTCTGCTTAAAACAATAGTTATCAAGGGTACAATACAACGCACACGCAACACGCAGACGAAGATGACTATTTCAAAAAGTTATCTTTGTGTTTCGAAAAGGGTTGCCATTTCAAGGTGGTGCGTTCAATATCAACTGATTGTGCAATGCCGTTGCTGCCGTCGAGTTACATGAATAAGAAGTGTTGTAGTCATTCATTTTCGTTAATTGCATAATCTTGCTCATGAATCTATTGACGTATGCTTTCGCCTTTGCATATTAGAGTGTCATAATTTTGTTTAGAATAAAAATTTCTTAACAAAAGCGTTTGAGTGTTTCTTTCCAAGTCCATGCAAAACTCTTATTTATAAGAACTGTATCCTGCGTTGAGATATGAATTTGGAGACCTAACATAACATAAACACACTAAGATAATCAATAAATGTTTAATCAAAGAATCGTTTTATCCTGATTGATACAACTCTGGATAACGAAGCTAAGCCTAATTATCATAACTGCACACATTAACATAATTGCAAGCATTCGCATAAATGCATATGATTACCTCCGTGATTATCATAATTTATACATATACTTATAAACATTAGCATAATTTATGTGAATTACGCATATTTTATACATATTTATTACTTTGCACCGCGGCGCTGCGACCGGCCTTAAGATGGTATGGTCGCGGTGAAGGGCATTCGGCCACCGCGGTTGAAACGCATCCCCCCACACACACCCCCACGGGTCGACGAGGCAAGCAGGGGAGGGACGGGACAGCATGAGTAGCAGGACCGCAGGGGCTCTTGCGCATAGTCACGGATGGTTAGGATAATTACGCTTGAGCGCGCAGGCACCATTGATTAGCATATGAGCCGCACATGAGCAGAGAGCGGGCGCGAGCCCATTGTTAAGGGAAAACTGAGGGCCGCCATCCCGCTCGGAGCCGCATCCCTTTGATGTAGGGAGGATAAAAAGGGGGCGCAAAGGGGAAATCGCTCTCACACTCCAGCGCCAGGCGACAAGACGCTCTACAGTCCAGCGACCCGAACGTCCGTGAGACGCATCGAGGTACGCTGCGGGTACGGGATCAACGAACCGCCGTGGGCACCCAACAGTGAGTAAGGAGGTGAAGTAGGATCATAGCCGATAAATAGGGAATAGGTACAGGGGTAGTGGAATAGGCCAGCCTCGTCAATTCAGACTGATTTAACATTAATTACCAGGTAGCAAACAATAAATCATTAATAGCGAATCGTGGCCTCGTGTGATCTCGTGGAGAGGTGTGAACGTGTGTGGTCCTGTGTACACCGTGGTTCGCCTCGTGGGAGCGCTGCGCAGAGTGGCACGAGAGTGGGTGTCGTGTGTGGAGCTGCGTGGGTGCACGTGCGTTCACTCCGTGTATGATACAGGTGCGCGATCGTAACGTGAGTAGTCAGTGTTGAGTTGGAGTGCACGGAGCTGTGTGTGTGTGTGTGTGCGTACGTTCGCACCGTGTGGGTCGCAGGTGCGCGATTAAGAAAGGGAGGTATCGTGGTAGCGTAAAGGGGGGCATAATACTACTCGGTATATAACCATGCCTACTACGCGAACCCGCAGTGGAGGGGAATCCTCGAGCGACGGCTACCACACCATGGGTGAGGAACCCAGCAGCGGTTCGCCTAGCAGCGGGGGGGCGAGTGATGATGTTAGCCCGGCCGTTATCATTATCGAGGGAGGGATCTCGGGGGCCAGCGACCCCGACAGGTACAGACCATCAGGAAATAGTGTAAGCCTACATTGCCGATTTCTACTGACTCAACAGTGGCTCACAGTCGGCCGGTAATAAATAGTTAATAACTCACCACAGTCTCGTGTGGATTCTACGAGTGTGTTGAAAGTGAATTGTAGCGTGTGTGCGCTAACGTGTGTGGCTGGGTGCACCGCATCCCGGTGGATGAAACGCTGCGCCCGCAGGACTCCGCGAGGGCGCGTCTTGTCCTGTGTGTGCATAGGCGTGAACGACGGGTTAACGCGCGGATCTGACCCTCTATTAGGTTATCCTTACGTTTGCACTGCGTTAACTGTTTATCGTATGCCCACGGGGAGCGACGGTAGACTCGCAAGGGTACATGTGAGATAATTCATACTTGGTTTAGTGTGTGCCCACGGGGGGGGGGGGGGGGGGGTGCTGAAAGCGCGTGGTGCTGTGTGTGTACGCTCGTAACGTGGGTGGTCGGTGTTTCCGCGGGTGCGCGCTCCGTTCTGTGGCTGTGGAAACTCGTGCTGCGTGGGGGCTCACACCTACCGTAAACACCGGTCCCACGGCCCTTTAAACGAGCGCTATCACCCGCCCACGGCGGCCGCGCGTGTGCGAGCAACGCCACTGCCCTCCGACCTCCGACCCCCAGCTGCCGTGCTATTTTTAGAGTGTGCACGGGGTTGAGCAGTAGCGTGCGGGTAGTTATTACCAATGTTTGAGGGAAGGCACGCGGAGGGTGTTTGAATGAACAAGGTGGCCAAGGGGCCAGCCGAGAGTTATGTCTCACAGAGAGTAATCGGGGTTTCAGTAGCCCCGACAAATTGGTGACAGAAGCGGTACGATCCCCCGCACCTCCAAGGGAAAGAGGCGCTTCACCCCACGCTAAGGTAAGACATGTATTCACCGGGCGAGGGATTCCTTCATGGAAATCGTTCGCCCGCAGAATGAAGTGTGCTAAAGATATTAATGGCTGGACGGACGCGCAGGCGTTACAGCAGCTTAATATGCATTTGGATGGGCGGGCAGCCGACTTTGTGGAAGCTTTACCCGCAAGCACACTCTCACACACACACCAGGCGCACACACACACCAGGCTCACAAACACACACACCAGGATCACAAACACACACACACACCAGGCTCACAAACACACACACACCAGGCTCATAAACTCACACACACCAGGCTCACAAACACACACACACCAGGCTCACAAACACACACACACACCAGGCTCACAAACACACACACACCAGGCTCACAAACACACACATACCAGGCTCACAAACACACACACACCAGGCTCACAAACACACACACACCAGGCTCACACACACACGCCAGGCTCACACACACACACACCCCAGGCTCACACACACACCCCAGGCTCACACACACACCCCAGGCTCACACACACATCCCAGGCTCACACACACACACCCCAGGCTCTCACACACACACACCCCAGGCTCACACACACACACGCCAGGTTCTCACACACACACACACACCAGGATCTCACACACACACACACACCAGGATCACACACACACACCAGGATCACACACACACTCACACACCAGGCACTCACACACACACTCACTCCAGGCTCACACACCAGGCACTCACACACACACCAGGCACTCACACACACACCAGGCTCACACACACACACCAGGCTCACAAACACACACACACACACCAGGCTCACACACACACACACACACCAGGCTCACACACACCAGGCTCACACACACACACACACCCCAGGCTCACAAACACACACCCCAGGCTCACACACACACACCAGGCCTCACACACACACCAGGCTCACACACACACACGCCAGGCACTCACACACACACACCAGGCTCTCACACACACACACCAGGCTCTCACACACACACACCAGGATCACACACACACACACCAGGCTCACACACACACTCACACACCAGGCACTCACACACACACTCCAGGCTCACACACCAGGCACTCACACACACACACACCTGGCACACATACACACCAGGCTCACACACACACACCAGGATCACACACACACCAGGATCACACACACACCAGGCTCACACACACACTCCAGGCTCACACGCACACACACACCAGGCTCACACACACACCAGGCTCACACACACCAGGCTCACACACACACCAGGCTCACACACACACACCAGGCTCACACACGCACACACACCAGGCTCACACACACAAACACCAGGCTCACACACACACCAGGCTCACACACACACACCGGGCTCACGATCATCCGACTCCTGCTCCCCCCGACTCACCTCCCGTACCGTGGGACGTGGAGTTCCTCAGCTCCCTGGTGGATGTCGCTGGCGCTTCCACCACCACTAGCACCACCACAAGCACCATCAGCTGCAGCAGCAGCAGTGTGCGAGTTGCAGCTCCTGCCGCTGTCACCGCGAGCTGCATCGCCCCGAACAGCAGCATCAGCAGCCCTGTGCGTGTCTGTGTCTGTGTGTGTCTGTGTGTGTGTCTGTGTCTATGTGTGCGCGTGTCTATGTGTGTGCGTGTCTACGTGTGTGCGTGTCTACGTGTGTGCGTGTTTACGTGTGTGTCTGTGTCGATGTGTGGGTCTGTGTCTATGTGTGCGCGCGTCTATATGTGTCTGTGTCTATGTGTGTGTGTGCGTGTGTCTGTGTGTGCGTGTCTACGTGTGTGTGCGTGTCTGTGTGTCTGTGTGTGAGCGTGTCTGTGTTTATGTCTGTCTGTGTCTATGTGCGTGCGTGTCTATGTGTGCGTGTCTGTGTGTGTGTCTGTGTCTATGTGTGTGTCTGTGTCTATGTGTGTGTCTGTGCCTATGTGTGCGTGTGTCTATGTGTGTGCGAGTCTGTGTGTCTATGTGTGAGCGTGTCTGTGTTTATGTCTGTCTGTGACTATGTGCGTGTCTCTATGTGTGCATGTGTCTGTGACTATGTGTGTGCGTGTGTGCGTCTCTGTGTGTGTGCGTGTCTATGTGTGCGTGTCTGTGTGTGTGTGTTTGCATGTCTATGTATGTGCCTGTGTGTGCTTGTCTTTGTGTGAGCGTGTCTTTGTGTTTTCGTGTCTATGTTTTTGTCTTTGCGTGTGCGTCTATGTGTGGCTTTGTCTTTCTGACTTTGGTGTGTATGTGTGTGCAAGTGTGCCCGTGTCTACGTGTGTGTATGTGTGCTTATGTGTTTCTGTCTTTGTCTGTGTGTTCAAGTGTGTCCGTGTCAATGCGTACCCGCCCCTCCCGGACATCTGTAGAAAAAGAGCTTTATAGCTCATCGGATTTCTCCGGTATTCTGATGCTGCGTCAATGTGCGTCTGTGTGTGTGCGCCAGTGACCGTGTCGACCTATGTACGTGCGAAGTGTGTCTCTGTAAGTGAACCCGACTATTCGCGCCTGTGTGTGTGTCCGTGTCTATGTGTACCCGTGTCTGTGTCTAAGCGTATATGCGTGTGCGTAGTCAGTTATACGTGTACACGGGACTCTCTCTCACTCTGTGTGTGCGTGCACGGATCGATATCTTATGCGTGTTTGTGTGTGCGCCTGGGTCTGGGCACGTACTTGGGTAGTTCTGGGGCCGCGGTTTCCGCTGCTGGAAAAAGTGCAGCTGGGTGCGATAAGCGGCCAACATGAACTCGTTGCACACTCCACACGCATTCCATTCGCGAACCCCTACCGAGGCCGGCTGGCGACAGGACACGATGGGGTGGGTGGCCAGCAGCACCACGCCCGGCCACCTTTCGTCTGCCCCAGTGGCGATGTTTTTACGCACCGCGCCAGCTACTCATTTGAGGCAGAGTCGACCTAGGGGAGGCCCAGGACCGCTTCAGAGAATCTCGTCACCTGGTCTTGGCCCCTGAGCAGGAATCGAACTCGGTTGCACCGGTGTTCGGAGCATAGCGCACACGCAAGCATACGCTCGTACATACACACACCTACACACGGTTACGCCCAGGTGCCATGGGTTAACTCAACAGGGATTCCTTAACAAGATGCACCACCCATGCTCCCCCACTCTGTTTTATCCACCCGGCATTCCAACGAGCGTCGCTCCTCCGCCTCAAGCTGCCCAATAAGCCTCGCGGTGTACCTAGCCTGGCACTGCCCAGTATCGTCCATTTCTCGATCCTCCCTTGCAGTGGCCGATTTCCTCCCACACCACATCAGCCTCATCTCCTCCCCAAGCCCGTGCCGAAGCCCGTTTCGCCTCCTCTGCCGATGCACAGCAAACGCCGCCTTCGTCTCCCCAGTGGATGATGTTTAGACGTGGACACCAGGTTACTCATTCAAGGCCGAGTCGACCTAGAAGCTCTGATATCACTGCCAAGTCGAGTTGCCGGTGGGGGAGGGGGGGGGGGTCATAGCCCAATGCACGAACTTGTAACGTGCTGCACAGTGTGCGTGCGTACGCATATGCTGAACTTCTTTCGCGCCGTACGTAGCCAGCCGTGCTAATCGGAGGCGCGAGTGTTCACTCTGGAGGAGCGAAGAGGCGCGAGGAAGGAACCACAGACAGGCGGGAAAGGCGTGAAGCCGGCGCCAATCCCACCATCCGAGCCCTGCGGGTTCTTAACGCGCGGAGGTGCCTGTTGGTCGACTCATGAGTTGCTGTTGACGAGTGCGAAGACAGCGGTGCAGCGAGGGAAAAGCCGCGATTCCGCGGGAGCAACGCTTCCATGCCATACGCATGGAACAGGTGGAATACCAAGTTTGCTGTGCCGCTGGTAACAACAAATCGCACCTCGCACCCACCCCACTCGCACGCCACTTGCACGCGGTGCGTACCGTGTGTGCTTAATGTGCGTACTGCGTGCGCACAACTCTGCGTGCGTGCGTACTGTGCACGCGTGTACGGTGTGTGTGCGTACTGTGTGTGTGCGTACTGTGTGCGTACTGCGTGCGTGTGCGTGCGCGAGCTATGGACGGCGAGCGGGGGGAGGAGATGGATCCGAGTTTAATCCGAGATAAATCCACAACAACAATCCACACCCACAGCCCCCACCGGCACCCCCCCCGCCCCGTGCCATGCACCACAAAAAACGTGTAAAGAAAAATAAATGTCTCCCGTTCGCGCGAGAGGCTCTCTTTAAACGACAACGGCGATCGACTTCTCACTGAAGCAGCGATACATTCTGCGGTCTCTGGAGGAATGAATGATTGGCCGAAGAGGTCCCCAGCCGGGTGCCGAACTCGTGCGCTCGAGACTACAAGCCGAGGAGCGCCACCGGTTCTGGAACGATATATACCGCCCCCCCACCGCCCACCACCGTACCCTCCCCCCCCCCACCCACGCGCCGCCCGTGTCGACCGTGTTCACAAAATGCCACTTTAACCAAAAACCACACTCGACGTAAACAACCGAGCGGATGCGGAAAACGCAACGTTTAAATTAACGCAAAGTCACGGCCAAGCCGCGCACTATCGCCAAAATCTTCCCGACGGCACACATAGACACACAGGGAAAATAAAGGGACGGGAGCTTCAGGGCAGGGAATTCTGGGGCGTGAAAATCAGGTGCAGGGAACTCTCGGGCAGGAAACTAAGCGGCAGGGAATTCTAGGACATAAAACTAAACTATGATCTATTTTTTTATTTTACCAGGTAAGGCCCACTGAGCTATGTAGCTATTTTTCAGACGACCTGGCCACAATGAATAGCTCAATGAAGTGGCGTATCACGTGGTAATGTATAGCAGCCAAACACTCAAAACGCGTGATGTTGTTTCTAAATGCGAGGGAAAACCCGGAGGACCCGGAGAAAAATCCAAGCGACCACGGGGAGAGAGAGAGAGAGACACGCAGACTCCAAAATATACTGCAGGCGTCAGGGTCGAGATCGAACCCACGCCCCTCGTGCATACCAGGCGAAGTAGTTAACATCTCGCCACAGCGGCATCCCCTAAAAATCAGGGGCAAGAAACCCAGACGCATAGAATTCTAGGGCATAACAATTAGGGGCAGGGATCAAGAGGGAGGAAAATCGGGGACAGGGAGGCCAGGGGGCAGGGCTCTCGGCGCTAGGGGATAAGCGAGGCCATGATCCACGAACACAGCAATCCTCGAGCCAAGCGAGGGCACGGCTGCCAGGGCAGGGGGGCACAAGGCAGTGGTGGGCCCCCCGTGCTCCGTGTAAACGGTGGCGCGGAGAGCCGTCAGGCGGCACGGACGCCGCAGGGGGAGCCGCCGAGCTGCTGGCACGGCCACTCGTCCGGCACGAGCACCACGGTGGCGGCGCGGTCGCCCTCGCACGGCGTCGCTGCCGCCGCCTCTTCCTGGCCCGGCAACGCCCGCCGCAGCCTCGCATCGCTCGCCGGGGTCACTGGCAGCAGCGTGCGGGGGACAAAGGGGGACGCAGGGACAATCGGGGGCAAAGGGGGTCACAGAGGCGGGGTATTAGAATGCGACTGACAAAAACTGGGACATTTAATGCCTTGGGAAGATTTACAGATGTCCCAGGATGGCTACCAGGAAAGGAAGGCAAATCCTGGGATCCTAGGAAAACTCGATGGCAACTCTATCATAACTACCCACTCACCCAAACACCAACCCAACCACATACCCACCCACTAACCCACTCACCCAAACACTAACCCACCCACCTACCCACTAACCCACCCACCTACCCACTCACCCAAACACCAACCCACCCACTTACCCACTCACTCAAACACCAACCCAACCACCTACCCACCCACTAACCCACAAACCCAAACACTAACCCACCCACCTACCCACTAACCCAAAGACCAACAAACCCACCTACCCACTCACCGAAACACCAACCCACTACTTACCCACTAACCCACCCACCCAAACACCAACCCACCCACCTATCCACTCACCCAAACACCAACCCACCCACCTACCCACTCACCCAAACACCAACCGACCCACTTACCCACTCACCCAAACACCAACCGACCCACCTACCCACTCACCCAAACACCAACCCACCCACCTACCCACCCACTCACCCACTCACCCAAACACTAACCCACCCACCCACACACTAACCCACCCACCCAAACTCACTGAAACACCAACCCACTAACCCGCCCACCCAAACACCAACCCAACCACCTACCCACCCAATATCCCAGGAGGACTCACCGGACTTAGGGATATCCCAGGACAGCTATCGATCACTACCTCAACAACAACAGGAAGATCCTAGGACAAACCAGGACAGGTGGCGGGGGGGGGGGGGTCCTCACCGCATGCGGCGGGCGTGACGAGCGGCACGTGCTGGTGGTTGCACCGCGTGACGTAGGCGGCCGCCAGGCTGCATGCGGCGCGGGACCCCGGCTCGCGGCACGCGTCCTCCTCGCAGGCCGACAGGAACGGCGCCGGGTCCACCTGGGGGGGAAGGTGGGAGGGGAGGGGAGGGGGGGAGGGGGGGAGGGCCCGCCAGTGTCACGGGCGGCAGTGCCAAGGAGACAGGGGCGGCACAGGGGGAGCGTGTGATGCCACCGCCACGAAGCCGTTCGGAAGGCGCCCCATCCCCGACCTCGCCACCACCAAGCAACGGAGCCAACCCCTCGCCCCCCTCACCTCACCTCACATGAACACACCCGCATGCATTTTCCCCCACCCATAGAGCTGGAAGGGAGATCACCTGATCGACCGGTTTTTATCCGAGAAACCCTTATCGGGATTAACTCTCACGGTTTCCGGCGATCAGGGAATTGGACGACCTCCCCCGTGCTACGTTGCGCCGCGGCGCTGCGACCAGCCTTAATATGGTATTGTCGCGGCGTGGGGAATTCGGCCACCGCGGTTGAGGCGCATCCCCCCACACACACTCCCACGGGTCGACGAGACAGGCGGAGGAGGGACGGGGCGGCATAGTTTAGGGTGCGCAGGAGCACGGCGCCATGCATGAGAGGGAGATTAATACAGGTAGGAACAATGTTCCACACTGCCCACCAGGAATTATTGGTCTCTCTGTCGTGCACAAATGCGCTGTCCAACCAAGTTCCTACCTGCTCACTCCGAAGGAGCGTGTTTGGAATCGGCGCCGCAGCACATCCGATTAGCATAACAAAAGCGCCGTGGAGGCGCCGCGGAGCCACCGTGCGCGTGCAAGCTGGCGCGAGCCCATTGTTAGGGAAGGGCTGAGGGACGCCATCCCGTTCGGAGCCGCATCCCTTTGATGTAGGGAGGATAAAAAGGGGGCCCAAACGAGAAATCGCTCTCTTTTCTCCAGGCCAGAGGACTAGCCGGACGTCCGTGCGACGCATCGAGGTGCGCTGTTAGCACAGGGAGCAGCGAACCACCGTGGGCACCAAACAGTGAGTGGGGAGGTGAAGTAGGGTATCGTAAGCCGATAAATAGGGAATAGGTCCAGGGGAAGTAGGATAGGCCAGCCTCGTCGACTCATACTGACTTAGCATCAATTCGCGAGTAGCAGATAATAAATCAATAATAGCGAAGCGTGGTCTCGCGTGATATTGTTGAGCAGTGTGTCGCGTGTGGAGCTGTCTACACAGCGGCTTGTCACGTGGGAGCGCTGCGTAGAGCGGCGCACGAGTGGGTATCGCGTGTGCGCAGGTGTGGGCGCTCATAGCGTGGTGAAAGGGTTCGGTGCGCCCACAGGTACCAGCTCCGTCTATCACCGCAGGGACTCGCGCAGTGTGAGGGTAGCGTCATTCGCCCTCCGACCCCTGACCCCCGTTGAATAGCGCGTGATTCATGGAGAGACAACGCAGCGTTTACAGGTGAACGAGAGCGTGCGGCGAGCGATGCCCCTCACACGAGCTCGGGGAGGGACGGACAAGGGAGGGGAGCCGTCGGGCGATGAGCCCAGCGACAGCAGCAGCTGCTCGCAGAGTAGCGAGGGGTCGACGAACAGCAGAGCCCCTGCCATAGGCACGGAGCAGGGAGGGACTTCGGGGACCAGCGGCCCTAACATATTGGTGTCAGAAGTCGTACGAACCCTCACATCTTCACGGGAAGGTAGCGCGTTACTCCACACAAAGGTAAGGCATGTGTTCACCGGCCAGGGGACCCCTACATGGAAAGCGTTTACCCGCAATATCATAGGGGCTAAAGAGCTTAATGGCTGGTCGGACGCGCAGGCGTTACGACATCTTACGTTGAACCTGGAGGGGCGGGCAGCCGACTTTGTAGAGGCACTTCCCGAAAGCGCGCAAACCCAACTAGAGGAACTAATGCGTAGATTAGATCGGCGTTTCGGTACACGCAACGCGATACAGGCAAAGACAGCCTTAGAGGCGCGCCGACGCCAACCCGGCGAGGACTTCCGAGACTACGCCGAGGACGTGCGATCACTAACCCGGATCGCCCGCCCAGAGTTCGCGAAGGAGGTCATTGACGCGCTAGCGGCAGACAAGCTACTCAGGTACCTAGCTCGCACCGCGTGGTGGCAGCCCAAAAGGGGTAGCGCAGGCCTCCCTTTCGATACCCTAGTCGAGCAAGCACTGGAGTGTGAGGAGCTCGCCAGCGAACACGCGCAGCTCCGAGGGTCGGGACAGGAGGGCACTGTGGCGAGCCTGATCCCTGACGAGGAGGAGGATGAGGAGGAGCCCGCCAGCCCCATAGGGAGACGGGCGAGAGAGGCCCAGAGACCCCGCGAGACGACCCCGGGTTGGGTAGCCAGGTTACAGACCGGCATGGGAGATATTGCTGGCCGGGTAGACCGAATGGACGGTAAGGTAACCCAAGTAGGTGAGAGGGTAACCCACGTAGGTGAGAGGGTAACCCAAGTACGCGAGGAAGCGAATAAAAATGTGAAGACCATCCAGTCTGAGATGGGTGAACTACACTCCACAGTAGGGGGGCTGGCCGGGAAGGTATCCCAATTAGAGTCCGAGTTAGAACAACTGCGTACAGGGAGAGGGAGCGGGCAGGGGGCCCACTACGGAGCCGCCACCCCTCCCCGGACGTGTTATGTGTGCGACCGTCGAGGACATCTCAGGAGGGGCTGCCCTCAGCTCGCCCGTGCGAGGCAGATGCATAGGTCAAACACTAAGGCCCCCCTAGAGAGGGGACCACCGGGGGATGAAATCGACATAGACCCGATCCAAACCAGCTGTAATGATAATGGCGAGCGAGCGATCTCCACACAGATTCCAGCCACGACACCAAGGAACGCGGCGACTCCTGGCAACTGGCTGCGGGAGCTGGTGGCGGGAATCACGGGGGCCACGTCGCTGGTGGAAGGGGAGGTAAATGGAATGCGTACCCGAATCCTGCTGGATACGGGGGCGGTGGCCTCGCTCGTGAGCGCAGCGCACTGCAGCGCGATCGGGGTCGACGTGCGTCACCTGCAGGCACCGGACCGCGCGCTGCACACGGCGAGCGGAGCCGGAATGGGACTGCTGGGGAGAGCCACCCTAGAGGTCCGCATACGCAGCCAGGTGTGCACCCAGGAGTTCTACGTGTCGAGTGCGTTGTGTCACGAGTGTATTGCAGGTACCGACCTCTTAGAAAAGCTGGGACTCAATGTGCAACCCCGCCAGCGATGCGCCACCATGGAGAGCAGCGGCGAGTGGATTCCATTCCTGGGACGAGAACCGACGCGCCCCCGCTTCGCACCCGTGGCCGCTATCCTGGCGACGGCAGTCACCATCAGGCCGCTCACCGAGATGCTGGTGCCGGTGACAACATCCCCCACCGACCCCGCGCTCCGACCATCAGGGGAGGTAATGCTAACTCCTCACCCGGAGTTAGCAAAACGGTATGGGGTCGTGGGATCCACCACGTTGGTAAACGCAGATGGGGACCGATTGTTTATGCGGATGTTTAACCCGCACAATACCCCAGCGATACTGCGACGGCGCACCCCGATCGCCACTGTACACCCCCTGCACGCACGCCACTCTGACGAATCGGTGTTCGCACTCTGGGCTGAGGACCCCGGTCGTCCTGAGGGGGACCAGGACCTGGCCTGGCGAGTCGGCCCGACTCCCCAAGCCGAGGTCGTCCCCCTGCTCGACGCGTTACATGTACCATGGGCGGATCTACCTAAGGGAGAGGCCGATCGGCTGTGCGAGTTACTGCGGGAGTATGCCGACGTATTCAGTGAACACGACTCGGACGTGGGTCGGACCGACCTTGTTAAGCACCAAATTGACACCGGTGCAGCCCGACCCATCAAACTCCCCGCGTACCGAGTGGGCGCACCCGAACGCGCCCAGATCAAAGAGGCGGTTGAGGACATGCTTCACGATAACATAATTCAGCCCTTGGCGAGCCCCTGGTCAGCCCCAGTGGTACTAGTAACGAAAAAGGATGGGTCAACCCGGTTCTGCGTCGATTACCGTAAACTGAACGCAGTCACGCTCGGCGACGCCTTCCCCATACCCCGCATCGACGACACTTTTGACAGCCTCGCCGGAGCGCGATATTTTTCCACCCTCGATCTCGCGTCCGGGTACTGGCAGGTGGAGATGGCGGAGGAGGATCGGCCGAAAACCGCATTCACCACCCCGATGGGGCTATTCGAGTTTCGAGTACTCCCGTTTGGACTCACCAATGCGCCCGCGACGTTTCAGCGGCTGATGGAGTTGGTGATGCGGGGCTTGCAATGGGAACAGTGCCTGATTTACTTGGACGATGTGATAGTGTTCCGTAGATCTTTGTCTGAGCATTGGTCCAGGTTACGGGAGGTATTCCAGCGACTGCGAGCGGCTCATCTCAAGCTCAAGCCACGTAAGTGTTACATCGCACAACGCGACGTGGGGTACTTCGGGCACCGCGTCAGCGAGGCAGGCGTGCACACCGATCCGGAGAAGGTACGCGCCGTAGTGGAGTGGCCACGGCCAAGGAATCTGACGGAGATCCGATCATTTTTAGGGCTCGCCACCTATTATCGTCGATTTGTAAAGGGATTCAGCGAGATTGCACGCCCCCTCACCCAACTCACCTCCCCTAAGCACCCATATCAGTGGACGGGGGCCTGCCAGACGGCCTTCACCACTCTCAAAGACCACCTCACCCACGCCCCCACCCTCGCTTTCCCCGATTTTACCACCGATTTTATTTTGGACGACGACTGCAGCAGCGGGCTGGGCGCGGTGTTGTCACAGGTACAGGATGGGACGGAACGAGTCATCGCGTACGCCAGCCGGACCTTGAGTGGGGCCGAGCTGAACTATTGCGTGACCCGCCAAGAGTTGTACGCCGTGATTTTCGCATGCAAACAGTTCCGGCCGTATTTGTATGGCAGGAGATGTCGCGTATGCACTGACCATTATGCTCTGCAGTTTCTTCTTACATTCAAGGAGCCGCGGGGGCAGATGGCCCAGTGGTTGGCGCAGTTGCAGGAGTACAACCTGCAAATCGAGTATTGGGCTGGCCGGACGCATGCAAACGCGGACGCCTTGTCGAGGCGACCCACGGTGTACGCCGAGACAAGGGCGGAGGAGGCCTGCCCGTGTTTCACGGGGGGACACTGCCGGCAGGCAACGGACCCCCGAGAGGCCGTGGCCACTGACCCCCCCCCCCCAACGAGAGAGAGTGCAGTGTGCGCCACAGAGACCCTCACAGGTGGCACCGAGGATCCCGTCGACCGCCCGGCAAGCGCGGGACCCACGGCTCAGCTGAGACAGACCCAGCAGCGAGATCCGGATCTGGCGGCAGTGGAGGCGGCACTGCGGGAGGAAAAGAGCGCCCTACCAGGACCCTGGAGCAGTTTGTATGCCCGGTTGTGTGTGCAGAACGGAGTGGTACGGGAGTTAACCAAGGCCGGCCAGCCGGGGTGCATCTGTGTTCCTGCCCAGGTGCGACCCCAGCTGCTACGGCTGGTGCATGACCACCCACTCGGGGGCCACGATGGAGAACGACGCACGCGAGAGACCCTGCGTCGCCAGTATCTCTGGCCCAAATTGGCACAAGACGTGGCGGCCTGGGTACAGGGCTGCCGCGCCTGTCAGCAATGCGGGCCGAAACCGGCACGATACCAGGTACCCCTCAGGCCGTTCCGCGTCAGCCGCACGAATCAGCTGGTCGGGATCGATCTACAGGGGCCATTCCCGCGATCCCATCGAGGCAACCGGTATATCCTAGTCGCAGTAGAGTATTTCACCCGCTACCCCGTAGCAGTGGCCATCCCTGATAAAACGGCCTTGGTGGTGGCCCGGGCATTCGTGGAACATTACGTACTTAAGCACGGGATCCCAGAACGAGTCCTCACCGACCAGGGTAGCGAGTTCGAGGCCGAGCTGTTCCAGGCACTGTGCCGAGAATTCGGAATCCAGAAGGACCGAACCACAGCGTACCACCCCCAAGCGAATGGTATGGTAGAACGCATGAATCAGACCCTAGCGGGGAAACTCAAACGTATGGCGGCCGCAAATCAATGGGATTGGGACGAATACCTCCCCTACGCCCTTTTCGCCTACGCCACCACCGTACACACGTCGACGGGACAAACCCCGTTTTTAATGATGTTCGGCCGTGAGTCTCGTTTACCCGCAGATCTGCTATTCGGCGTCCCTTCCCCCCAGCCGGAGGAGGGAAGCCGCCCCGTGGAACACCTGTTGGAGACCCTGCGAGAAGCCCGAGGCCGAGCATACCCGCAAGGGGAAGCCGCGCATCGGCGGCAGGAACAGGGCACCCGACCCCGCATGGAACCCCCCTTATTCCTGACAGGCGCTAAGGTGTGGCTACACACCCCTCGCGTCGAGGCCGGGCAGGTGGGGAAACTGACGACCTACTGGCGGGGACCCTGGACCGTGGTGCGGCAGATCTCCCCCTGGACGGTACTAATTCATGGCGGGGAGAGGGGTCGAGAGACGGTGGTCAACGTCCGCCACTTAAAACCGTGGAAAGCGGCCCCGGCGAGAGAGAACCCCGTCACCCGAAAGCCCCAAAATCCCGGAGTACCCGCACCCCTCGTGTTGGGGGGCCTCGCACACTACATGGGCCCCGCCGGGCCCCCGAGATGCCCCAATCCAGTCCGGAGACAGCGCGGACGACGGGCCCTAAAGCCTTCCGCTGCTGAGTTTGTGCCCCAGCCCACAGGTGCCGGAGGACGGGGAGAGCCGCTGGAGTGGAGGAGGAGGCCGCCGCAGGAGCTACAGAAGACGGAACCACCCGCCCCGAGGCCAGCCACCAGGTCCGGACGGATCCCCCGGACCCCGCAACGTTTCCTCGTGGGCGCGGCCCAAGCGAGGTGCTCCAGTCAACCCGGGACGGGGACTGGCACCTCGGGGGGCTATGCGATGCCGCCGCCACGAAGCCGTTCGGAAGGCGCCCCATCCCCGACCTCGCCACCACCAAGCAACGGAGCTAACCCCTCGCCCCCCTCATCTCACCTCACATGAACACACCCACACGCATTTTCCCCCACCCATAGAGCTGGAAGGGGAGATCACCTAATCGACCGGTTTTTATCCGAGAAACCCTTATCGGGATTAACTCTCACGGTTTCCGGCGATCAGGGAATTGGACGACCTCCCCCGTGCTACGTTGCGCCGCGGCGCTGCGACCAGCCTTAATATGGTATGGTCGCGGCGTGGGGCATTCGGCCACCACGGTTGAGGCGCATCCCCCCACACACACCCCCACGGGTCGACGAGACAGGCGGAGGAGGGACGGGGCGGCATAGTTTAGGGTGCGCAGGAGCACGGCGCCATGCATGAGAAGGAGATTAATACAGGTAGGAAAAATGTTCCACACTGCCCACCAGGAATTATTGGTCTCTCTGTCGTGCACAAATGCGCTGTCCAACCAAGTTCCTACCTGCTCACTCCGAAGGAGCGTGTTTGGAATCGGCGCCGCAGCACATCCGATTAGCATAACAAAAGCGCCATGGAGGCGCCGCGGAGCCACCGTGCGCGTGCAAGCTGGCGCGAGCCCATTGTTAGGGAAGGGCTGAGGGACGCCATCCTGTTCGGAGCCGCATCCCTTTGATGTAGGGAGGATAAAAAGGGGGCCCAAACGAGAAATCGCTCTCTTTTCTCCAGGCCAGAGGACCAGCCGCAGCTCCAGCCAGCGACCCGGACGTCCGTGCGACGCATCGAGGTGCGCTGTTAGCACAGGGAGCAGCGAACCACCGTGGGCACCAAACAGTGAGTGGGGAGGTGAAGTAGGGTATCGTAAGCCGATAAATAGGGAATAGGTCCAGGGGAAGTAGGATAGGCCAGCCTCGTCGACTCATACTGACTTAGCATCAATTCGCGAGTAGCAGATAATAAATCATTAATAGCGAAGCGTGGTCTCGCGTGATATTGTTGAGCAGTGTGTCGCGTGTGGAGCTGTGTACACAGCGGCTCGTCGCGTGGGAGCGCTGCGTAGAGCGGCGCACGAGTGGGTATCGCGTGTGCGCAGGTGTGGGCGCTCGTAGCGTGGTGAAAGAGTTCGGTGCGCCCACAGGTACCAGCTCCGTCTATCACCGCAGGGACTCGCGCAGTGTGAGGGTAGCGTCATTCGCCCTCCGACCCCTGACCCCCGTTTAATAGCGCGTGATTCATGGAGAGACAACGCAGCGTTTACAGGTGAACGAGAGCGTGCGGCGAGCGATGCCCCTCACACGAGCTCGGGGAGGGACGGACAAGGGAGGGGAGCCGTCGGGCGATGAGCCCAGCGACGGCAGCAGCTGCTCGCAGAGTAGCGAGGGGTCGACGAACAGCAGAGCCCCTGCCATAGGCACGGGGCAGGGAGGGACTTCAGGGACCAGCGGCCCTAACAAGCGCGGAGGGCAGCACGGGGGAGCACGAGGGGAGCGCGGAGGGCAGCACGGGGGAGCACGAGGGGAGCACGGGAGCAGCACAGGGCAGCACGGGGCAGCACGGGATGCTCCGGGGCAGCACGGGGGCAGCACAGAGGCGCGGAAGCGCTCACCACGCGGAAGCAGCTGCCCAGGGAGGAGGTGGAGTCGAGGAAGAGCTCCTGGCAGAGGCGACTCGGGCAGCGAGGCCGCTCCTCCATTGGCTCACACCGCCCTCCCACCTGCACGCGCACGCGCACGCGCGGAGACACACACATGTACACACACGCACGGACACACACACACGTACACACGCACGGGGACTTACACACACACACGTACACACACGGGGACTTACACACACACATACAGACACACACACGTGGGTGTGTGGTGCGGCTGAACAGGGTGGTGAGGATGAAAGGTGTCGTGGAGTGGATGGGTGCGGTGCTTAAGGCTGGTGTGGCCGTGCCTGCCAGCTGAGCGCCAGCGCATCGGGGCTGGGCGCTGGCTCGCCCTGTGGCGTTGTCCACTCGTCCGCCGGCTCCAGGTTATTGGTGCCGAACAACCCGACCGAGCGCGCTGGGGGCGGCATGGAGACAACCACGATCACCCACCATCAACCACGATCACCCACAATCAACCACGATCACCCACAATCAATCACGATCACCCACGATCAATCACGATCACCCACAATCACCCACAATCAACCACGATCAACCACTAACAACCACGATCACCCACCATCAACCACGATCACCCACTATCAACCACGATCACCCACAATCACCCACAATCACCCACGATCAACCACCATCTACCACGATCAACCAAAATCACCTACGATCAATCACGATCAACCACGATCAACCACAATCACCCACAATCACCCACGATCAACCACCATCAACCACGATCACCCACCATCAACCACCATCAACCACAATCACCCACCATCAACCACCATCAACCACGATCAACCACGATCAACCACGATCACCCACCATCAACCACCATCAACCACGATCACCCCCCATCAACCACCATCAACCACCATTAACCACAATCACCCACCATCAACCACTATTAACCACGATCACCCACGACCACCCACCACCACCCATGATCAATCACTATCAACCACGATCACCCACAATCAATCACGATCACCCATCATCAACCACAATCACCCACAATCAACCACAATCACCCACGATCGCCCACCATCACCCACGATCACCCACAATCACCCACAATCACCCACGATCACCCACAATCACCCACAATCACCCACAATCACACACAATCACCCACCATCACCCACCATCACCCACAATCAACCACAATCAACCACAATCACCCACCATCAACCACTATCAACCACGATCACCCACACTCAACCACGATCACCTGCAATCAACCACAATCACCCACGATCACCCACTATCAACCACGATCACCCACCGTCAACCACGATCACCCACCATCAACCACGATGAACCACGTTCAACAACGATCACCCACCATCAACCACCATCAACCACGATCACCCACCATCAACCACAATCAACCACGATCACCCACCATCAACCACGATCACCCACCATCAACCACAATCAACCACGATCACCCACCATCAACCACCATTAACCACAATCACCCATCATCAACCACTATTAACCACGGTCACCCACGATCACCCACTATCAACCACGATCACCCACAATCACCCAAAATCAACCACCATCTACCACGATCAACCAAAATCACCTACGATCAACCACTATCAACCACTATCAATCACGATCAACCACGATCACCCAAAATCACCCACGATCAACCACCATCAACCACGATCACCCACCATCAACCACCATCAACCACAATCAACCACGATCAACCACGATCACCCACCATCAACCAGCTTCAACCACGATCATCCACCATCAACCACAATCAAACACCATCAACCACCATTAACCACAATCACCTACCATCAACCACTATTAACCACGATCACCCACGACCACCCACGGCCACCCATGATGAATCACTAACAACCACGATCACCCACAATCAACCACGATCACCCATCATCACCCACAATCACCCACAATCAACCACAATCACCCACGATCGCCCACCATCACCCACAATCACCCACAATCACCCACAATCACCCACAATCACCCACAATCACCCACAATCAACCACTATCACCCACCATCACCCACGATCACCCACGATCACCCACAATCAACCACAATCACCCACGATCACCCACCATCAACCACTATCAATCACGATCACCCACAATCAATCACGATCACCCACAATCACACACAATCACCCACAATCACACACAATCAACCACTATCACCCACGATCACCCACCATCACCCACCATCACCCACCATCACCCACCATCACCAACAATCAACCACAATCAACCACAATCACCCACGATCACCCACCATCAACCACGGTCACCCACGATCACCCACTATCAACCACGATCACCCACAATCACCCACAATCAACCACCATCTACCACGATCAACCAAAATCACCTACGATCAACCACTATCAACCACCATCAACCACGATCACCCACCATCAACCACCATCAACCACAATCAACCACGATCAACCACGATCACCCACCATCAACCAGCTTCAACCACGATCATCCACCATCAACCACAATCAAACACCATCAACCACCATTAACCACAATCACCTACCATCAACCACTATTAACCACGAACACCCACGACCACCCACGGCCACCCATGATCAATCACTAACAACCACGATCACCCACAATCAACCACGATCACTCATCATCACCCACAATCACCCACAATCAACCACAATCACCCACGATCGCCCACCATCACCCACAATCACCCACAATCACTCACAATCACCCACGATCACCCACAATCACCCACAATCACCCACAATCACCCACAATCACCCACAATCACACACAATCACACACAATCAACCACTATCACCCACCATCACCCACGATCACCCACGATCACCCACAATCAACCACAATCACCCACGATCACCCACCATCACCCACGATCACCCATGATCACCCACAATCAACCACAATCACCCACGATCACCCACCATCAACCACTATCAATCACGATCACCCACAATTACACACAATCACCCACAATCACACACAATCAACCACTATCACCCACAATCACCCACGATCACCCACCATCACCCACCATCACCCACCATCACCCACGATCACCAACAATCAACCACAATCACCCACGATCACCCACCATCAACCACTATCAACCACGATCACCCACAATCAACCACGATCACCCGCAATCAACCACAATCACCCACAATCACACACAATCAACCACTATCACCCACCATCACCCACCATCACCCACCATCACCCACCATCACCCACGATCACCCACAATCAACCACAATCACCCACAATCACCCACCATCAACCACTATCAACCACGATCACCCACACTCAACCACGATCACCTGCAATCAACCACAATCACCCACGATCACTCACTATCAACCACAATCACCCACCATCAACCACGATGAACCACCATCAACCACGATCACCCACCATCAACCACCATCAACCACAATCACCCACCATCAACCACAATCAACCACGATCACCCACCATCAACCACAATCAACCACGATCACCCACCATCAACCACCATTAACCACAATCATCCACAATCACCCACAATCACCCACAATCAACCACCATCAACCACGATCACCCACCATCAACCACCATCAACCACCATCAACCACCATCAACCACGATCAACCACGATCACCCACCATCAACCACCTTCAACCACGATCATCCACCATCAACCACAATCAAACACCATCAACCACCATTAACCACAATCACCTACCATCAACCACTATCAACCACGATCACCTACAATGAACCACGATCACCTACAATCAACCACAATCACCCACGATCGCCCACCATCACCGACGATCACCCACAATCACCCACAATCACCCACAATCACCCACAATCACCCACGATCACCCACAATCACCCACAATCACCCACAATCACCCACAATCACACACAATCAACCACTATCACCCACCATCAACCACGATCACCCACGATCACGCACAATCAACCACAATCACCCACGATCATCCACCATCAACCACTATCAATCACGATCACCCACAATCAACCACGATCACCCACAATCACACACAATCACCCACAATCACACACAATCAACCACTATCACCCACGATCACCCACGATCACCCACCATCACCCACCATCACCCACCATCACCCACCATCACCCACGATCACCCACGATCACCCACAATCAACCACAATCACCCACGATCACCCACGATCACCCACCATCAACCACTATCAACCATGATCACCCACAATAAACCACGATCACCCGCAATCAACCACAATCACCCACGATCACCCACTATCAACCACGATCACCCACAATCAACCACGATCACCCACCATCAACCACGATCAACCACCATCAACCACGATCACCCACCATCAACCACCATCAACCACGATCACCCACCATCAACCACTATCAACCACGATCACCCACCATCAACCACAATCAACCACGATCACCCACCATCAACCACCATTAACCACAATCACCCACCATCAACCACTATTAACCACGATCACCCACGACCACCCACGACCACCTATAATCAATCACTATCAACCACGATCACCCACAATCAACCACGATCACCCATAATCAACCACAATCATCCACAATCATCGATAATCACCCACAATCACCCACAATCACCCACAATCACACACAATCACCCACCATCAACCACTATCAACCACGATCACCCACAATCAACCACGATCACCCGCAATCAACCACAATCACCCACAATCACACACAATCAACCACTATCACCCACCATCACCCACCATCACCCACCATCACCCACCATCACTCACCATCACCCACGATCACCCACAATCAACCACAATCACCCACAATCACCCACCATCAACCACTATCAACCACGATCACCCACACTCAACTAAGATCACCTGCAATCAACCACAATCACCCACAATCACTCACTATCAACCACGATCACCCACCATCAACCACGATGAACCACCATCAACCACGATCACCCACCATCTACCACCATCAACCACCATCACCCACCATCAACTAAAATCAACCACGATCACCCACCATCAACCACAATCAACCACGATCACCCACCATCAACCACCATTAACCACAATCATCCACAATCACCCACAATCACCCACGATCAACCACCATCTACCACGATCAACCAAAATCACCTACAATCAACCACTATCAACCACTATCAATCACGATCAACCACGATCACCCACAATCACCCACAATCAACCACCATCAACCACGATCAACCACCATCAACCACCATCAACCACCATCAACCACGATCACCCACCATCAACCACCTTCAACCACGATCATCCACCATCAACCACAATCAAACACCATCAACCACCATTAACCACAATCACCTACCATCAACCACTATTAACCACGATCACCCACGACCACTCACGACCACCCATGATCAATCACTATCAACCACGATCACCCACAATCAACCACGATCACCTACAATCAACCACAATCACCCACGATCGCCCACCATCACCCACGATCACCCACAATCACCCACGATCACCCACGATCACCCACGATCACCCACGATCACCCACGATCACCCACAATCACACACAATCACCCACAATCACACACAATCAACCACTATCACCCACCATCAACCACGATCACCCACGATCACCCACAATCAACCACAATCACCCACGATCATCCACCATCAACCACTATCAATCACGATCACCCACAATCAACCACGATCACCCACAATCACACACAATCACCCACAATCACACACAATCAACCACTATCACCCACGATCACCCACGTTCACCCACCATCACCCACCATCACCCACCATCACCCACGATCACCCACAATCAACCACAATCACCCACGATCACCCACCATCAACCACTATCAACCACGATCACCCACAATCAACCACGATCACCCACAATCAACCACAATCACCCACGATCACCCACAATCAACCACGATCACCCACAATCAACCACAATCACCCACGATCACCCACTATCAACCACGATCACCCACAATCAACCACGATCACCCACCATCAACCACGATCAACCACCATCAACCACGATCACCCACCATCAACCACCATCAACCACGATCACCCACCATCAACCACTATCAACCACGATCACCCACCATCAACCACAATCAACCACGATCACCCACCATCAACCACCATTAACCACAATCACCCACCATCAACCACTATTAACCACGATCACCCACGACCACCCACGACCACCCATAATCAATCACTATCAACCACGATCACCCACAATCAACCACGATCACCCATAATCAACCACAATCATCCACAATCATCGACAATCACCCACAATCATCCACAATCACCCACAATCACACACAATCACCCACCATCAACCACTATCAACCATCTTCTTGGTTCTTTCGGTAAAGTCACGTAGAAGGGAAGTAATAAAATAATAAAAATAAAACATAACAAAATAAAATAATTCTCACGACGTTTCGGCCACAACGCAAGCAGCCATCTTCAGGTAAAGAATGAGACACTGCCAAGCTAGGAGCTTATATATAAGCTGGGTTGGAGGTGGAAGAAGAGCGCCTTAACAAAAAGAATGTGCATATCAAGAGGAATTTAGCATATTCATGGGAAATGCGTAGGAGGTGGGCGGGGGGGTTTCAAAGTCATATTGTGCCATGCATTATGCAGGATCAGCAGCACCAAGGGAGGGTGCAGGGAGTAGCATTACCAAAGGAAAGGAATGTTAATAGTATGTAGCTGCAGTTACTAAACAACCACGTAGAAAACTAAAGTATAAACTACGTAAAATACTAAAGTATAAACTGCATAGCATCATCAGTATACTTACTATACTCTACAATAAGCTGAGTTACTAACAGCAAGTAATACATTACAATTCTACGTCGTAAAAATTATATAATATGCTTCCATCTAAACTTTATTCTCTTACATCACACGAGCATACACCGTACTATATACTGCCATAGATAAACCCAACATTAAATTATATACTGTATTGCTATAAACCACCCTATACAACCACCCTACAAGCAAACTGAGGGCACCCCAATGGGCTCCCTCCTATCCCCGATTGTAGCCAACATCTTCATGGAGAAATTTGAGACTGACGCCATCCAGACTGCCACTCTACGCCCGACCTTATGGAAGAGGTACGTAGACGACACTTTTGTCATCTGGCCACATGGCCGGCCTGCTCTAGACCAATTTCTCGACCACATCAATTCCATACAACCAGCCATCACATTCCTTTCCTTTGTTAATGCTACTCCCTGCACCCTCCCTTGGTGCTGCTGATCCTGCATAATGCATGGGCACAATATGACTTTGAAACCCCCCCGCCCACCTCCTACGCATTTCCCATGAATATGCTAAATTCCTCTTGATATGCACATTCTTTTTGTTAAGGCGCTCTTCTTCCACCTCCAACCCAGCTTATATATAAGCTCCTAGCTTGGCAGTGTCTCATTCTTCACCTGAAGACGGCTGCTTGCGTTGTGGCCGAAACGTCGTGAGAATTATTTTATTTTGTTATGTTTTATTTTTATTATTTTATTACTTCCCTTCTACGTGACTTTTCCGAAAAAACCAAGAAGATGAATCCCTGCAGTCACGAAAGCTTTAAATCGAAACACTATCACCCACCATCAACCACGATCAACCACCATCAACCACAATCATCCACAATCAACCACGATCACCCACTATCCACCACGATCAACCACTATCAACCACGATCACCCACGATCACCCACAATCACCCACGATTACCCACAATCAATCACGATCACCCACAATCACCCACAATCAACCATGATCAACCACTAACAACCACGATCAACCACTAATAACCACAATCACCCACCATCAACCACGATCACCCACCATCAACCACGATCACCCACGATCACCCACTATCAACCACGATCACCCCCCATCAATCACAATCAACCACGATCAACCACTATTAACCACAATCACCCACCATCAACCACGATCACCCACCATCAACCACAATCAACCACCATCAACCACGATCACCCACGATCACCCACCATCAACCACGATCACCCACAATCAACCATGATCACCCACCATCAACCACGATCAACCACTATCAACCACTATCAACCACGATCAACCACGATCACCCACGATCACCCACCATCAACCACGATCACCCACGATCACCCACTATCAACCACGATCACCCACAATCAACCACCATCAACCACCATCAACCACCATCAACCACATTCACCCACCATCAACCACTATTAACCACGATCACCCACGACCACCCACGATCAACCACGATCAACCACCATCAACCACGATCAACCACAATCACCCACGATCAACCACTATCAACTACGATCAATCACGACCACCCACAATCAAGCACCATCAACCACCTCAACCACGATCAACCACAATCACCCATGATCAACCACTATCAATCACGATCAACCACAATCACCCACAATCAACCACGAACATCCACCATCAACCACGATCACCCACAATCAACCACGATCACCCATAATCAACCACAATCATCCACAATCATCGACAATCACCCACAATCACCCACAATCACCCACAATCACACACAATCACCCACCATCAACCACTATCAACCACGATCACCCACAATCAACCACGATCACCCGCAATCAACCACAATCACCCACAATCACACACAATCAACCACTATCACCCACCATCACCCACCATCACCCACCATCACTCACCATCACCCACGATCACCCACAATCAACCACAATCACCCACAATCACCCACCATCAACCACTATCAACCACGATCACCCACACTCAACTAAGATCACCTGCAATCAACCACAATCACCCACAATCACTCACTATCAACCACGATCACCCACCATCAACCACGATGAACCACCATCAACCACGATCACCCACCATCAACCACCATCAACCACCATCACCCACCATCAACTAAAATCAACCACGATCACCCACCATCAACCACAATCAACCACGATCACCCACCATCAACCACCATTAACCACAATCATCCACAATCACCCACAATCACCCACGATCAACCACCATCTACCACGATCAACCAAAATCACCTACAATCAACCACTATCAACCACTATCAATCACGATCAACCACGATCACCCACAATCACCCACAATCAACCACCATCAACCACGATCACCCACCATCAACCACCATCAACCACCATCAACCACCATCAACCACGATCACCCACCATCAACCACCTTCAACCACGATCATCCACCATCAACCACAATCAAACACCATCAACCACCATTAACCACAATCACCTACCATCAACCACTATTAACCACGATCACCCACGACCACTCACGACCACCCATGATCAATCACTATCAACCACGATCACCCACAATCAACCACGATCACCTACAATCAACCACAATCACCCACGATCGCCCACCATCACCCACGATCACCCACAATCACCCACGATCACCCACGATCACCCACGATCACCCACAATCACACACAATCACCCACAATCACACACAATCAACCACTATCACCCACCATCAACCACGATCACCCACGATCACCCACCATCAACCACCATTAACCACAATCATCCACAATCACCCACAATCACCCACAATCAACCACCATCAACCACTATCAACCATCTTCTTGGTTCTTTCGGTAAAGTCACGTAGAAGGGAAGTAATAAAATAATAAAAATAAAACATAACAAAATAAAATAATTCTCACGACGTTTCGGCCACAACGCAAGCAGCCATCTTCAGGTAAAGAATGAGACACTGCCAAGCTAGGAGCTTATATATAAGCTGGGTTGGAGGTGGAAGAAGAGCGCCTTAACAAAAAGAATGTGCATATCAAGAGGAATTTAGCATATTCATGGGAAATGCGTAGGAGGTGGGCGGGGGGGTTTCAAAGTCATATTGTGCCATGCATTATGCAGGATCAGCAGCACCAAGGGAGGGTGCAGGGAGTAGCATTACCAAAGGAAAGGAATGTTAATAGTATGTAGCTGCAGTTACTAAACAACCACGTAGAAAACTAAAGTATAAACTACATAAAATACTAAAGTATAAACTGCATAGCATCATCAGTATACTTACTATACTCTACAATAAGCTGAGTTACTAACAGCAAGTAATACATTACAATTCTACGTCGTAAAAATTATATAATATGCTTCCATCTAAACTTTATTCTCTTACATCACACGAGCATACACCGTACTATATACTGCCATAGATAAACCCAACATTAAATTATATACTGTATTGCTATAAACCACCCTATACAACCACCCTACAAGCAAACTGAGGGCACCCCAATGGGCTCCCTCCTATCCCCGATTGTAGCCAACATCTTCATGGAGAAATTTGAGACTGACGCCATCCAGACTGCCACTCTACGCCCGACCTTATGGAAGAGGTACGTAGACGACACTTTTGTCATCTGGCCACATGGCCGGCCTGCTCTAGACCAATTTCTCGACCACATCAATTCCATACAACCAGCCATCACATTCCTTTCCTTTGTTAATGCTACTCCCTGCACCCTCCCTTGGTGCTGCTGATCCTGCATAATGCATGGGCACAATATGACTTTGAAACCCCCCCGCCCACCTCCTACGCATTTCCCATGAATATGCTAAATTCCTCTTGATATGCACATTCTTTTTGTTAAGGCGCTCTTCTTCCACCTCCAACCCAGCTTATATATAAGCTCCTAGCTTGGCAGTGTCTCATTCTTCACCTGAAGACGGCTGCTTGCGTTGTGGCCGAAACGTCGTGAGAATTATTTTATTTTGTTATGTTTTATTTTTATTATTTTATTACTTCCCTTCTACGTGACTTTTCCGAAAAAACCAAGAAGATGAATCCCTGCAGTCACGAAAGCTTTAAATCGAAACACTATCACCCACCATCAACCACGATCAACCACCATCAACCACAATCATCCACAATCAACCACGATCACCCACTATCCACCACGATCAACCACTATCAACCACGATCACCCACGATCACCCACAATCACCCACGATTACCCACAATCAATCACGATCACCCACAATCACCCACAATCAACCATGATCAACCACTAACAACCACGATCAACCACTAATAACCACAATCACCCACCATCAACCACGATCACCCACCATCAACCACGATCACCCACGATCACCCACTATCAACCACGATCACCCCCCATCAATCACAATCAACCACGATCAACCACTATTAACCACAATCACCCACCATCAACCACGATCACCCACCATCAACCACAATCAACCACCATCAACCACGATCACCCACGATCACCCACCATCAACCACGATCACCCACAATCAACCATGATCACCCACCATCAACCACGATCAACCACTATCAACCACTATCAACCACGATCAACCACGATCACCCACGATCACCCACCATCAACCACGATCACCCACGATCACCCACTATCAACCACGATCACCCACAATCAACCACCATCAACCACCATCAACCACCATCAACCACATTCACCCACCATCAACCACTATTAACCACGATCACCCACGACCACCCACGATCAACCACGATCAACCACCATCAACCACGATCAACCACAATCACCCACGATCAACCACTATCAACTACGATCAATCACGACCACCCACAATCAAGCACCATCAACCACCTCAACCACGATCAACCACAATCACCCATGATCAACCACTATCAATCACGATCAACCACAATCACCCACAATCAACCACGAACATCCACCATCAACCACGATCACCCACAATCAACCACGATCACCCATAATCAACCACAATCATCCACAATCATCGACAATCACCCACAATCACCCACAATCACCCACAATCACACACAATCACCCACCATCAACCACTATCAACCACGATCACCCACAATCAACCACGATCACCCGCAATCAACCACAATCACCCACAATCACACACAATCAACCACTATCACCCACCATCACCCACCATCACCCACCATCACTCACCATCACCCACGATCACCCACAATCAACCACAATCACCCACAATCACCCACCATCAACCACTATCAACCACGATCACCCACACTCAACTAAGATCACCTGCAATCAACCACAATCACCCACAATCACTCACTATCAACCACGATCACCCACCATCAACCACGATGAACCACCATCAACCACGATCACCCACCATCAACCACCATCAACCACCATCACCCACCATCAACTAAAATCAACCACGATCACCCACCATCAACCACAATCAACCACGATCACCCACCATCAACCACCATTAACCACAATCATCCACAATCACCCACAATCACCCACGATCAACCACCATCTACCACGATCAACCAAAATCACCTACAATCAACCACTATCAACCACTATCAATCACGATCAACCACGATCACCCACAATCACCCACAATCAACCACCATCAACCACGATCACCCACCATCAACCACCATCAACCACCATCAACCACCATCAACCACGATCACCCACCATCAACCACCTTCAACCACGATCATCCACCATCAACCACAATCAAACCCCATCAACCACCATTAACCACAATCACCTACCATCAACCACTATTAACCACGATCACCCACGACCACTCACGACCACCCATGATCAATCACTATCAACCACGATCACCCACAATCAACCATGATCACCTACAATCAACCACAATCACCCACGATCGCCCACCATCACCCACGATCACCCACAATCACCCACGATCACCCACGATCACCCACGATCACCCACAATCACACACAATCACCCACAATCACACACAATCAACCACTATCACCCACCATCAACCACGATCACCCACGATCACCCACAATCAACCACAATCACCCACGATCATCCACCATCAACCACTATCAATCACGATCACCCACAATCAACCACGATCACCCACAATCACACACAATCACCCACAATCACACACAATCAACCACTATCACCCACGATCACCCACGTTCACCCACCATCACCCACCATCACCCACCATCACCCACGATCACCCACAATCAACCACAATCACCCACGATCACCCACCATCAACCACTATCAACCACGATCACCCACAATCAACCACGATCACCCACAATCAACCACAATCACCCACGATCACCCACTATCAACCACGATCAGCCACAATCAACCACGATCACCCACCATCAACCACGATCAACCACCATCAACCACGATCACCCACCATCAACCACCATCACCCACGATCACCCACCATCAACCACTATCAACCACGATCACCCACCATCAACCACAATCAACCACGATCACCCACCATCAACCACCATTAACCACAATCACCCACCATCAACCACAATCAACCACGATCACCCACCATCAACCACCATTAACCACAATCATCCACAATCACCCACAATCACCCACAATCAACCACCATCAACCACTATCAACCATCTTCTTGGTTCTTTCGGTAAAGTCACGTAGAAGGGAAGTAATAAAATAATAAAAATAAAACATAACAAAATAAAATAATTCTCACGACGTTTCGGCCACAACGCAAGCAGCCATCTTCAGGTAAAGAATGAGACACTGCCAAGCTAGGAGCTTATATATAAGCTGGGTTGGAGGTGGAAGAAGAGCGCCTTAACAAAAAGAATGTGCATATCAAGAGGAATTTAGCATATTCATGGGAAATGCGTAGGAGGTGGGCGGGGGGGTTTCAAAGTCATATTGTGCCATGCATTATGCAGGATCAGCAGCACCAAGGGAGGGTGCAGGGAGTAGCATTACCAAAGGAAAGGAATGTTAATAGTATGTAGCTGCAGTTACTAAACAACCACGTAGAAAACTAAAGTATAAACTACATAAAATACTAAAGTATAAACTGCATAGCATCATCAGTATACTTACTATACTCTACAATAAGCTGAGTTACTAACAGCAAGTAATACATTACAATTCTACGTCGTAAAAATTATATAATATGCTTCCATCTAAACTTTATTCTCTTACATCACACGAGCATACACCGTACTATATACTGCCATAGATAAACCCAACATTAAATTATATACTGTATTGCTATAAACCACCCTATACAACCACCCTACAAGCAAACTGAGGGCACCCCAATGGGCTCCCTCCTATCCCCGATTGTAGCCAACATCTTCATGGAGAAATTTGAGACTGACGCCATCCAGACTGCCACTCTACGCCCGACCTTATGGAAGAGGTACGTAGACGACACTTTTGTCATCTGGCCACATGGCCGGCCTGCTCTAGACCAATTTCTCGACCACATCAATTCCATACAACCAGCCATCACATTCCTTTCCTTTGTTAATGCTACTCCCTGCACCCTCCCTTGGTGCTGCTGATCCTGCATAATGCATGGGCACAATATGACTTTGAAACCCCCCCGCCCACCTCCTACGCATTTCCCATGAATATGCTAAATTCCTCTTGATATGCACATTCTTTTTGTTAAGGCGCTCTTCTTCCACCTCCAACCCAGCTTATATATAAGCTCCTAGCTTGGCAGTGTCTCATTCTTCACCTGAAGATGGCTGCTTGCGTTGTGGCCGAAACGTCGTGAGAATTATTTTATTTTGTTATGTTTTATTTTTATTATTTTATTACTTCCCTTCTACGTGACTTTTCCGAAAAAACCAAGAAGATGAATCCCTGCAGTCACGAAAGCTTTAAATCGAAACACTATCACCCACCATCAACCACGATCAACCACCATCAACCACGATCATCCACAATCAACCACGATCACCCACTATCCACCACGATCAACCACTATCAACCACGATCACCCACGATCACCCACAATTACCCACGATTACCCACAATCAATCACGATCACCCACAATCACCCACAATCAACCATGATCAACCACTAACAACCACGATCAACCACTAATAACCACAATCACCCACCATCAACCACGATCACCCACCATCAACCACGATCACCCACGATCACCCACGATCACCCACTATCAACCACGATCACCCCCCATCAATCACAATCAACCACGATCAACCACTATTAACCACAATCACCCACCATCAACCACGATCACCCACCATCAACCACAATCAACCACCATCAACCACGATCACCCACGATCACCCACCATCAACCACGATCACCCACAATCAACCATGATCACCCACCATCAACCACGATCAACCACTATCAACCACGATCAACCACGATCACCCACGATCACCCACCATCAACCACGATCACCCACGATCACCCACTATCAACCACGATCACCCACAATCAACCACCATCAACCACCATCAACCACCATCAACCACATTCACCCACCATCAACCACTATTAACCACGATCACCCACGACCACCCACGATCAACCACGATCAACCACCATCAACCACGATCAACCACAATCACCCACGATCAACCACTATCAACTACGATCAATCACGACCACCCACGATCAAGCACCATCAACCACCTCAACCACGATCAACCACAATCACCCATGATCAACCACTATCAATCACGATCAACCACAATCACCCACAATCAACCACGAACATCCACCATCAACCACGATCACCCACAATCAATCACGATCACCCACCATCAACCACGATCATCCACAATGAACCACGATCACCCACAATCACCCACGATCACCACCCAGAGAGAGAGCCATCAACCATAATCCACCACAATCCACAATGAACCACACACACATAGCCATCAACCACCAGCACCGAGACAACTACATCAACATCAACCACAGAGATGGTGAGCATGGCGAGGGTCGTGTGGTGAGCGTGGCGAGGGTCGTGTGGTGAGCGTGGCGAGGGCCGTGTGGTGAGCGTGGCGAGGGCAGCTCACCGTGGTCCCAGTAGGCGAGCGTGAGGCTGCACACGCGGCTCTCCGTGTCACAGCGCAGCACGGCTCCCCGCGGCCCCGACACCTCCACCGCCCCCGCCGAGCGCCGCACCAGCACCGCGCCGCCGGCCCGGCTCGCCGGCAGATCCAGCACGCGGCAACCCTCCAGCACCTGCACACACGGCACACGCATCGTGCCATGTACACACCATACAACCCCCCCACACACACACACCAGGGACGTGCGGTCAGGGGAGGCAGGGGAGGCAGTGCCTCACCTGACATGCTCCAATGAAAGGAGCTGTTACGAAAAGTAAAAAAAAAAGAATTAAGTAAAATAAATATCAAGATTTTTCCATTGATCTGTGTTATAAATGTCATTTCTGTACGATTCCAATCATTTTTATAGTCAATCGCCAAATTTGCGGAGCTCCGCTGCAAATACAGGGAGAGACGAGAGGTGAGGCAGTGACGAGCTCAGCCTCCCCTCCGATTGCGCAACCCCTTACTAACTGGATGGAGCGCGGGCAATAAGCGCGTGCCTGTTATTATCTTAGTATGTCACCAATGTAATGTTTGTAGACCCCTTCATTTCATGTCCTCGCCTTCCATACTCCAGGTAACCTATTTCACGTACCTGTATAAAGATATTTAGGCTCGCTGGTCTCGTCATGAAACTGCAATGAAAAAGCACCAGGGGAGGCAGCTATCATGGAGGGGGGTGTGTCCTCACTGAGGGGGACGTGTCTAACACGCCCCTCTCAGTGAGGACACACCCCCCTCCATGAGGCCACGCCCCCTTCAGTGTGTGAATCTGGCTCTGACACTCGGCCAATGCCTCCCCAGCCATTGACCTCACCGCACGTCACTGCTACACACCTCATGTACAACACACACAGCCCACGCACATCACGAACACCATATATACACCATACACACCAAACAAACCATCAGACACACACCACACCACACACCTACTCACCCTCACCGGATCTCTGTGGGATCCACCATCACCGCACTCACCCAGTGAGGTTGAGATGGGGTGGGGAGAGGTCTCACCGTGCCGTTGGCGTGGATGAGCAGGGTGACGGGGCCCATGGTCACCAGCAGGGAGGGGTCCTCCGAGGGGTCCCCGGGGAGGGGGGGTCTGGGCGCGAGCGCCACGCGGAACGTGGCGTCGGGGCGCACGTCCTGCGCAAGCAGCACGGCGCAGCCCGCGGGCAGCGCCAGCCAGCGGCCGTCGAACTGCAGCACGCGGCGCCCGCCGCTCAGCAGCATCGCCTGGGCTGTGGGGGGTACGGCGGTTTGGGGGGGGGCGGGGGAAAGGGGGCACACGCGGCCGTGTTGGGGCCGCCGCGTTCGTCGCGCGGCACGCTGACCGCCGCACCACCGCTCCCCAACGTGGTACTCGGCACGACGATCAAAGATCCCCCCCCCCCCCCGTGTAGCCTCAACAGACTGTTGGGGGCAAGTGCTGTTAGCGAGTAGCGCCTATGAAGGCCGGCGATGGTTACACACCACACCGGGTACTCATTTGAGGCTACACCACCGCTCCCCACACACACACACACGCGGTTGCTCACGCAGCGGAGACACGCACAGTGTGGGAGGGAGGGGGGGCGGGGGTGGGGCTTCTCTCATGTAGGGGACGGTGAGGGGGGGGCAGCTGTGGTGGTGTTGGCGGGACGGCCCGCGGTGGCGACGGACCGTGCGCCGGCTGCCCCAGCAGCTCGTGCTTGAGGCGGTAGAGCTCGGCGCTGGGGCTCAGCGAGCGCAGCCACCGCGCCGTGTCGCTGCTCAGCGCGGCGTCGCGCAGCGCCAGCGCGCCCATCGACACGTCCAGCGGCACCCACGCAGACAGCCGGTGCTCGCTGGGGGAGAGGGGGTGCACGGGGGAAGATGGTTGGGGTCGTAGGGGTCAGGGGGAGGCACAGGGGTCAGGAGGGATGGAGGGGGATAAGGGAGATACAAAAGGGGTTAGGGAATACGCAGGGGATAGAGTAGACACAGGGGCTGCGGCGTGCGATGGGAGGGTATTCAGTGTTAAAGTTTTGTTTTTATGTTACCAGGTGAAGCCCACTGAGCTACGTAGCTCTTTTTCAAGGGTGGCCTGGCCATCACAAATGATAGCTTAACGAAGTGGCCCATCACGTGGGAATGCGTAGCAGCCAAATCATGTTAAGCGCGTGACGTTGATTCTAAACGTGCAGTGGAAAAACCGGGAGGACCCGGAGAAAAATTCACACGACCACGGGGAGAGAGACACCGCAAACTTCAAATACACAGCAGGCGTCAGGGTCGGGATCGAACCCCACGACCTCCCGTATACGAGGCGAGGTAGTCAACATCTCGCCACCGCAGCCAGGTGATGGGATGTTTGGCTGATAGGAGGGTGATGACCCCATGACCCCGTGGCCTCACTGTGGCTGCAGCTCATAGACGCCCTGCAGGGGGTGGCTGATGCTGCGCACCGCCTGCATGAGACGGCGCTGAGCCCAGGTCGTCAGGTGTGTCACGGCCTGCACACACGCACAGTACACACAGCACACAGTGTATACAAAACACAGTACACAGGCTGCATATAGCACACGTTACATAGTACACACAGCACACACACACTTCACAGAGCACACACAGTTCATATAGCACACACAGTACACAGCAGGTATGCGTCCGCGTGCTTGTGTAGTGACACAGCGCCGACTGCTGTCCAGCAGCGGCAACTGCGGAGGACAGTTCGCGCACACGCCGTCGAGCACATACACGGTGTGTGTGCCGAAAGGGCGGAGAAACTGGAGCAAAGGTGACGGAAGACCTCATCTGGAAGCCCCTGGAACCCGCTAGTGGGTTCGAGAAGGGAAGCGCGGCGTGGCTCTGCCCTGGCCGAGTAGAATAAAAGCAGCGGAGAGAAAGAGCTCAGGGCTGCCGGTACTGGGAGTGGACTCGTCTCGTCGTCGCTGCTGCCTTCGCCCGACAATTGCACGGCCGGACAGTTGTTGGCTGTCTCGGTCGATGGTGTCGACCGGGGTGTACGGCAACGTGGTTGAGAGAGAGGCGGCAATCCATGTGAATGCCAACGGCCGGAGTGGTGTAACGGAATCAAAGAGAAGGTGCCTCCTGCAACGACCTCGTCTCCGACTGTGTGCGACACACACACACCGACCACTACACATGCGGTGTAGCGCAGCGGTTAACGTGCTGCGCTGCGAACCAGACGCCCCCACGTTCATTCCCGCTCACGACCATCAGCAGTGGTGAGACAAAGTTGGCCGGGCGTAGTGTTGGCCACCCACCCCTTCGTGTGCCGTGACGGTCTTAACAGCCGCCGCTCGCTAACAGCACTTGCCCCAACGGTCTGTTAGAGCTTCACGGGGGATCTTTGTCTTCGTGTGCGTGCATGCGCGTGCTTGCACGTGCGTGCACACGTGTGTCCGCGAACCTCCTGGCCCCATCCTCCGAGCGCTTGCAGCGCGTCCTGCGTCTCGTTAGCGGTCACCGCGGCGACCAGGGCTGTGGGCAGGCCCTCCATGGCCTGGCGGCGCGCGTCCTTCGCGGCCAGGTGAGCTGCCTCGGCCCAGCGGTCCCACGCACTGCGCAACCTCTCTGCACACACGCAAAGACAAAGATCCCCCGTGTAGCCTGTAACAGACTGTTGGCGCAAGTGCTGTTGTGATGCCGCCACCGCCACGAAGCCGTTCAGCAGGTGCCCTAGCTACGACCTCGCCACCACCAAGCGACGGAGCCAACCCCGCGCCCCCCTCGCCTCACCTCACATGAACACACCCGCACGCATTTCCCCCCCCCCCCCCCCCATAGAGCTCCGAGGGGAGGTCACCTGGCTGACCGGTTTTAATCCGAGAAGCCCGTATTGGGATAACTTTCACAGTTTCCGGTGACCAGGGAATTGGACGACCTCCCCCGATGCTACTTCGCGGCACTGCGACCGGCATTAAGATTGCAAGGTCATGGCGAAGGGCCACTCGGCCACTGCGGTTGAAACGTACCCCCCACACCCACGCACGTATCGACGAAGCAGGCAGGGGAGGGACGGCATGATTAG
>NC_083842.1:4682459-4802076 GCF_015708825.2 Lethenteron reissneri | reverse complement strand
TTGTCTGTGTGTCAGTGTGTCAGTGTGTCTGTGTGTCTGTGTGTCTGAGTGTCTGTGTGTCAGGGTGTCTGTGTGTCTGGGTGTCTGGGTGTCTGGGTGTCTGGGTGTCTGTGTGTCTGTTGTGTCAGTGTGTCAGGGTGTCTGGTGTCTGTGTGTCTGTGTGTCTGAGTGTCTGTGTGTCTGTGTGTCTGTGTGTCTGGGTGTCTGTGTGTTCAGGGTGTGGGTACTGTGGCCTCGGATGTCTGTGTCTGTGTGTCTGGGTGTCAGGGTGTCTGTGTGTCTGTGTGTCTGTGTGTCAGGGTGTCAGTGTGTCAGTGTGTCTGGGTGTCTGGGTGTCTGTGTGTCAGGGTGTCAGTGTGTCTGGGTGTCTGTGTGTCAGGGTGTCAGGGTGTCAGTGTGTCAGGGTGTCTGTGTGTCTGGGTTTCAGGGTGTCTGTGTGTCTGGGTGTCTGTGTGTCTGGGTGTCTGTGTGTCAGGTGTGGGCACTGTGGCCTTGGTTGTCTGTGTGTCTGGGTGTCTGTGTGTCTGTGTGTCAGGTGTCAGTGTGTCGTGTGTAGGGTGTCTGTGTGTCAGGGTGTCAGGGTGTCAGTGTGTCAGGGTGTCAGTGGGTGTCAGGGTGTCAGTGTGTCTGTGTGTCTGGGTGTCTGTGTGTCTGGGTGTCTGTGTGTCTGGGTGTCTGTGTGTCTGTGTGTCTGTGTGTCTGGGTGTCAGTGTGTCAGGGTGTCTGTGTGTCAGTGTGTCAGTGTGTCAGGGTGTCTGTGTGTCCTGTGTGTCTGTGTGTCTGGGTGTCTGGGTGTCTGTGTGTCAGGGTGTGGGCACTGTGGCCTCGGTTGTCTGTGTGTCTGTGTGTCTGGGTGGTCTGTGTGTCTGTGTGGTCAGGGTGTCAGGGGGGGTCAGTGTGTCCTGGGTGTCTGTGTGTCAGGGTGTCAGGGTGTCAGGGTGTCAATGTGTGAGGGTGTCAGTGTGTCTGTGTGTCCTGGGTGTCCTGGGTGTCTGAGTGTCTGGGTGTCTGGGTGTCAGGGTGTGGGCACTGTGGCCTCGGTTGTCTGTGTGTCAGTGGTGTCAGTGTGTCTGTGTGTCTGTGTGTCTGAGTGTCTGTGTGTCAGGGTGTCTGTGTGTCTGGGTGTCTGGGTGTCTGGGTGTCTGTGTGTCTGTGTGTCAGTGTGTCAGGGTGTCTGTGTGTCTGTGTGTCTGGTGTGTCTGAGTGTCTGTGTGTCTGTGTGTGTGTCTGGGTGTCTGTGTGTCAGGGTGTGGGTACTGTGGCCTCGGATGTCTGTGTCTGTGTGTCTGGGTGTCAGGGTGTCTGTGTGTCTGTGTGTCTGTGTGTCAGGGTGTCAGTGTGTCAGTGTGTCTGGGTGTCTGGGTGTCTGTGTGTCAGGGTGTCAGGGTGTCAGTGTGTCTGGGTGTCTGTGTGTCTGGGTGTCTGTGTGTCAGGGTGTCTGTGTGTCTGGGTGTCTGTGTGTCAGGGTGTCTGTGTGTCAGGGTGTCAGTGTGTCAGTGTGGTCAGTGTGGCAGGGTGTCTGTGTGTCAGTGTGTCTGTGTGTCTGTGTGTCTGTGTGTCTGGGTGTCTGGGTGTCTGGTGTCTGGGTGTCTGGGTGTCAGGGTGTCTGTGTGTCAGTGTGTCAGTGTGTCAGTGTGGCAGGGTGTCTGTGTGTCAGTGTGTCTGTGTGTCTGTGTGTCAGTGTGTCAGTGTGTCAGGGTGTCTGTGTGTCTGGGTTTCAGGGGTGTCTGTGTGTCTGGGGGTCTGTGTGTTCTGGGTGTCTGTGTGTCAGGGTGTGGCACTGTGGCCTTGGTTGTCCTGTGTGTCTGGGTGTCCTGTGTGTCTGTGTGTCAGGGTGTCAGTGTGTCCTGGGTGTCTGTGTGTCAGGGTTGTCAGGGTGTCAGTGTGTCAGGGTGTCAGTGTAGGTCAGGGTGTCAGTGTGTCTGTGTGTCTGGGTGTCTGTGTGTCTGGGTGTCTGTGTGTCAGGGTGTCAGTGTGTCAGGGTGTCTGTGTGTCAGTGTGGTCAGTGTGTCAGGGTGTCTGTGTGTCCTGTGTGTCTGGGTGTCTGGGTGTCTGGGTTCTGTGTGTCAGGGTGTCAGGTGTCCTGGTGTCTGTTGTGTCTGGGTGTCTGTGTGTCAGGGTGTCTGTGTGTCTGTGTGTCTGGGTGTCTGTGTGTCTGGGTGTGGGTACTGTGGCCTCGGTTGTCTGTGTCTGTGTGTCTGGGTGTCAGGGTGTCTGTGTGTCTGTGTGTCAGGGTGTCAGTGTGTCAGTGTGTGAGGGTGTCTGTGTGTCCTGTGTGTCTGCTGTGTCTGAGTGTTTTTGTGTGTCGGGTGTCTGTGTGTCAGGGTGTCAGTGTGTCTGGGTGTCTGTGTGTCTGGGTGTCTGTGTGTCAGGGTGTCTGTGTGTCTGTGTGTCTGTGTGTCAGGGTGTCAGTGTGTCAGGGTGTCAGTGTGTCTGTGTGTCTGTGTGTCTGGGTGTCTGGGTGTCTGGGTGTCAGGGTGTCTGTGTGTCAGTGTGTCAGTGTGTCAGGGTGTCTGTGTGTCTGTGTGTCTGTGTGTCAGGGTGTGGGCACTGTGGCCTCGGTTGTCCTGTGTGTCTGTGTGTCTGTGTGTCTGGGTTTCAGGGTGTCTGTGTGTCTGGGTGTCTATGTGTCAGGGTGTGGGCACTTTGGCCTCGGTTGTCTGTGTGTCTTTGTGTCTGTGTGTCAGGGTGTCAGTGTGTCAGGGTGTCTGTGTGTCAGTGTGTCAGTGTGTCAGGGTGTCTGTGTGTCTGGGTGTCTGTGTGTCAGGGTGTGGGCACTGTGGCCTTGGTTGTCTGTGTGTCTGGGTGTCTGTGTGTCTGTGTGTCAGGGTGTCAGTGTGTCAGGGTGTCTGTGTGTCAGTGTGTCAGTGTGTCAGGGTGTCTGTGTGTCTGTGTGTCTGGGTGTCTGTGTGTCAGGGTGTGGGCACTGTGGCCTCGGTTGTCTGTGTGTCTGTGTGTCTGGGTGTCTGTGTGTCTGTGTGTCAGGGTGTCAGGGTGTCAGTGTGTCTGGGTGTCTGTGTGTCAGGGTGTCAGGATGTCAGGGTGTCAATGTGTCAGGGTGTCAGTGTGTCTGTGTGTCTGGGTGTCTGTGTGTCTGGGTGTCTGGGTGTCTGGGTGTCTGTGTGTCAGGGTGTGGGCACTGTGTCCTCGGTTGTCTGTGTGTCAGTGTGTCAGTGTGTCTGTGTGTCTGTGTGTCTGGGTGTCTGGGTGTCTGTGTGTCAGGGTGTCTGTGTGTCTGGGTGTCTGGGTGTCTGGGTGTCTGTGTATCAGTGTGTCAGGGTGTCTGTGTGTCTGTGTGTCTGTGTGTCTGAGTGTCTGTGTGTCTGGGTGTCTGTGTGTCTGGGTGTCTGTGTGTCAGGGTGTGGGTACTGTGGCCTCGGATGTCTGTGTCTGTGTGTCTGGGTGTCAGTGTGTCTGTGTGTCTGGGTGTCTGTGTGTCTGGGTGTCTGGGTGTCTGGGTGTCTGTGTGTCAGGGTGTGGGCACTGTGGCCTTGGTTGTCTGTGTGTCTGGGTGTCTGTGTGTCTGTGTGTCAGGGTGTCAGTGTGTCTGGGTTTCTGTGTGTCAGGGTGTCAGGGTGTCAGTGTGTCAGGGTGTCAGTGTGTCAGGGTGTCAGTGTGTCTGTGTGTCTGGGTGTCTGTGTGTCTGGGTGTCTGTGTGTCTGTGTGTCTGTGTGTCAGGGTGTCAGTGTGTCAGGGTGTCTGTGTGTCAGTGTGTCAGTGTGTCAGGGTGTCTGTGTGTCTGTGTGTCTGGGTGTCTGGGTGTCTGTGTGTCAGGGTGTGGGCACTGTGGCCTCGGTTGTCTGTGTGTCTGTGTGTCTGGGTGTCTGTGTGTCTGTGTGTCAGGGTGTCAGGGTGTCAGTGTGTCTGGGTGTCTGTGTGTCAGGGTGTCAGGGTGTCAGGGTGTCAATGTGTCAGGGTGTCAGTGTGTCTGTGTGTCTGGGTGTCTGTGTGTCTGGGTGTCTGGGTGTCTGGGTGTCAGGGTGTGGGCACTGTGGCCTCGGTTGTCTGTGTGTCAGTGTGTCAGTGTGTCTGTGTGTCTGTGTGTCTGGGTATCTGTGTGTCAGTGTGTCTGTGTGTCTGGGTGTCTGGGTGTCTGGGTGTCTGTGTGTCAGTGTGTCAGGGTGTCTGTGTGTCTGTGTGTCTGAGTGTCTGTGTGTCTGGGTGTCTGTGTGTCTGGGTGTCTGTGTGTCAGGGTGTGGGTACTGTGGTCTCGGATGTCTGTGTCTGTGTGTCTGGGTTGTCAGGGTGTCAGTGTGTCAGTGTGTCAGTGTGTCTGGGTGTCTGGGTGTCTGGGTCTCTGTGTGTCAGGGTGTCAGGGTGTCAGTGTGTCTGGGTGTCTGTGTGTCTGGGTGTCTGTGTGTCAGGGTGTCTGTGTGTCTGGGTGTCTGTGTGTCAGGGTGTCTGTGTGTCAGGGTGTCAGTGTGTCAGTGTGTCAGTGTGGCAGGGTGTCTGTGTGTCAGTGTGTCTGTGTGTCTGTGTGTCAGTGTGTCAGTGTGTCAGGGTGTCTGTGTGTCTGGGTTTCAGGGTGTCTGTGTGTCTGGGTGTCTGTGTGTCTGGGTGTCTGTGTGTCAGGGTGTGGGCACTGTGGCCTTGGTTGTCTGTGTGCTCTGGGTGTCTGTGTGTCTGTGTGTCAGGGTGTCAGTGTGTCTGGGTGTCTGTGTGTCAGGGTGTCTGTGTGTCAGGGTGTCAGGGTGTCAGTGTGTCAGGGTGTCAGTGTGTCAGGGTGTCAGTGTGTCAGGGTGTCAGTGTGTCTGTGTGTCTGGGTGTGTCTGGGTGTCTGTGTGTCTGTGTGTCTGTGTGTCAGGGTGTCAGTGTGTCAGGGTGTCTGTGTGTCAGTGTGTCAGTGTGTCAGGGTGTCTGTGTGTCTGTGTGTCTGGGTGTCTGGGTGTCTGTGTGTCTGGGGTGTCTGTGTGTCAGGGTGTCAGTGTGTCTGGGTGTCTGTGTGTCTGGGTGTCTGGGTGTCTGTGTGTCTGGTGTCTGTGTGTCAGGGTGTCAGTGTGTCTGGGTGTCTGTGTGTCTGGGTGTCTGTGTGTCAGGGTGTCTGTGTGTCTGTGTGTCTGGGTGCCTGTGTGTCTGGGTGTGGGTACTGTGGCCTCGGTTGTCTGTGTCTGTGTGTCTGGGTGTCAGGGTGTCTGTGTGTCTGTGTGTCAGGGTGTCAGTGTGTCAGTGTGTGAGGGTGTCTGTGTGTCTGTGTGTCTGTGTGTCTGAGTGTCTGTGTGTCTGGGTGTCTGTGTGTCAGGGTGTCAGTGTGTCTGGGTGTCTGTGTGTCTGGGTGTCTGTGTGTCTGGGTGTCTGTGTGTCTGTGTGTCTGTGTGTCAGGGTGTCAGTGTGTCAGGGTGTCTGTGTGTCAGTGTGTCAGTGTGTCAGGGTGTCTGTGTGTCTGTGTGTCTGGGTGTCTGGGTGTCTGTGTGTCTGGGTGTCTGTGTGTCAGGGTGTCAATGTGTCTGGGTGTCTGTGTGTCTGGGTGTCTGTGTGTCAGGGTGTCTGTGTGTCTGTGTGTCTGGGTGTCTGTGTGTCTGGGTGTGGGTACTGTGGCCTCGGTTGTCTGTGTCTGTGTGTCTGGGTGTGAGGGTGTCTGTGTGTCTGTGTGTCAGGGTGTCAGTGTGTCTGGGTGTCTGTGTGTCTGGGTGTCTGTGTGTCAGGGTGTCTGTGTGTCTGTGTGTCTGTGTGTCAGGGTGTCAGGGTGTCAGTGTGTCAGGGTGTCTGTGTGTCAGGGTGTCAGGGTGTCAGGGTGTCAATGTGTCAGGGTGTCAGTGTGTCTGTGTGTCTGGGTGTCTGTGTGTCTGGGTGTCTGGGTGTCTGGGTGTCAGGGTGTGGGCACTGTGGCCTCGGTTGTCTGTGTGTCAGTGTGTCAGTGTGTCTGTGTGTCTGTGTGTCTGGGTATCTGTGTGTCAGTGTGTCTGTGTGTCTGGGTGTCTGGGTGTCTGGGTGTCTGTGTGTCAGTGTGTCAGGGTGTCTGTGTGTCTGTGTGTCTGAGTGTCTGTGTGTCTGGGTGTCTGTGTGTCTGGGTGTCTGTGTGTCAGGGTGTGGGTACTGTGGTCTCGGATGTCTGTGTCTGTGTGTCTGGGTGTCAGGGTGTCTGTGTGTCAGTGTGTCAGTGTGTCTGGGTGTCTGGGTGTCTGGGTCTCTGTGTGTCAGGGTGTCAGGGTGTCAGTGTGTCTGGGTGTCTGTGTGTCTGGGTGTCTGTGTGTCAGGGTGTCTGTGTGTCTGGGTGTCTGTGTGTCAGGGTGTCTGTGTGTCAGGGTGTCAGTGTGTCAGTGTGTCAGTGTGGCAGGGTGTCTGTGTGTCAGTGTGTCTGTGTGTCTGTGTGTCAGTGTGTCAGTGTGTCAGGGTGTCTGTGTGTCTGGGTTTCAGGGTGTCTGTGTGTCTGGGTGTCTGTGTGTCTGGGTGTCTGTGTGTCAGGGTGTGGGCACTGTGGCCTTGGTTGTCTGTGTGTCTGGGTGTCTGTGTGTCTGTGTGTCAGGGTGTCAGTGTGTCTGGGTGTCTGTGTGTCAGGGTGTCTGTGTGTCAGGGTGTCAGGGTGTCAGTGTGTCAGGGTGTCAGTGTGTCAGGGTGTCAGTGTGTCAGGGTGTCAGTGTGTCTGTGTGTCTGGGTGTCTGGGTGTCTGTGTGTCTGTGTGTCTGTGTGTCAGGGTGTCAGTGTGTCAGGGTGTCTGTGTGTCAGTGTGTCAGTGTGTCAGGGTGTCTGTGTGTCTGTGTGTCTGGGTGTCTGGGTGTCTGTGTGTCTGGGTGTCTGTGTGTCAGGGTGTCAGTGTGTCTGGGTGTCTGTGTGTCTGGGTGTCTGGGTGTCTGTGTGTCTGGGTGTCTGTGTGTCAGGGTGTCAGTGTGTCTGGGTGTCTGTGTGTCTGGGTGTCTGTGTGTCAGGGTGTCTGTGTGTCTGTGTGTCTGGGTGCCTGTGTGTCTGGGTGTGGGTACTGTGGCCTCGGTTGTCTGTGTCTGTGTGTCTGGGTGTCAGGGTGTCTGTGTGTCTGTGTGTCAGGGTGTCAGTGTGTCAGTGTGTGAGGGTGTCTGTGTGTCTGTGTGTCTGTGTGTCTGAGTGTCTGTGTGTCTGGGTGTCTGTGTGTCAGGGTGTCAGTGTGTCTGGGTGTCTGTGTGTCTGGGTGTCTGTGTGTCTGGGTGTCTGTGTGTCTGTGTGTCTGTGTGTCAGGGTGTCAGTGTGTCAGGGTGTCTGTGTGTCAGTGTGTCAGTGTGTCAGGGTGTCTGTGTGTCTGTGTGTCTGGGTGTCTGGGTGTCTGTGTGTCTGGGTGTCTGTGTGTCAGGGTGTCAATGTGTCTGGGTGTCTGTGTGTCTGGGTGTCTGTGTGTCAGGGTGTCTGTGTGTCTGTGTGTCTGGGTGTCTGTGTGTCTGGGTGTGGGTACTGTGGCCTCGGTTGTCTGTGTCTGTGTGTCTGGGTGTGAGGGTGTCTGTGTGTCTGTGTGTCAGGGTGTCAGTGTGTCTGGGTGTCTGTGTGTCTGGGTGTCTGTGTGTCAGGGTGTCTGTGTGTCTGTGTGTCTGTGTGTCAGGGTGTCAGGGTGTCAGTGTGTCAGGGTGTCAGTGTGTCTGTGTGTCTGTGTGTCTGTGTGTCTGGGTGTCTGGGTGTCTGGGTGTCAGGGTGTCTGTGTGTCAGTGTGTCAGTGTGTCAGTGTGTCTGTGTGTCTGTGTGTCTGTGTGTCAGGGTGTGGGCACTGTGGCCTCGGTTGTCTGTGTGTCTGTGTGTCTGTGTGTCTGGGTGTCTGTGTGTCTGTGTGTCTGGGTGTCTGTGTGTCTGGGTGTGGGTACTGTGGCCTCGGTTGTCTGTGTCTGTGTGTCTGGGTGTCAGGGTGTCTGTGTGTCTGTGTGTCAGGGTGTCAGTGTGTCAGTGTGTGAGGGTGTCTGTGTGTCTGTGTGTCTGTGTGTCTGAGTGTCTGTGTGTCTGGGTGTCTGTGTGTCAGGGTGTCTGTGTGTCAGGGTGTCTGTGTGTCTGTGTGTCTGTGTGTCTGGGTGTCTGTGTGTCAGGGTGTCTGTGTGTCTGTGTGTCTGTGTGTCTGTGTGTCAGGGTGTCAGTGTGTCAGGGTGTCAGTGTGTCTGTGTGTCTGTGTGTCTGTGTGTCTGTGTGTCTGTGTGTCTGGGTGTCAGGGTGTCTGTGTGTCAGTGTGTCAATGTGTCAGGGTGTCTGTGTGTCTGTGTGTCTGTGTGTCAGGGTGTGGGCACTGTGGCCTCGGTTGTCTGTGTGTCTGTGTGTCTGTGTGTCTGGGTTTCAGGGTGTCTGTGTGTCTGGGTGTCTGTGTGTCAGGGTGTGGGCACTTTGGCCTCGGTTGTCTGTGTGTCTTTGTGTCTGTGTGTCAGGGTGTCAGTGTGTCAGGGTGTCTGTGTGTCAGTGTGTCAGTGTGTCAGGGTGTCTGTGTGTCTGGGTGTCTGTGTGTCAGGGTGTGGGCACTGTGGCCTTGGTTGTCTGTGTGTCTGGGTGTCTGTGTGTCTGTGTGTCAGGGTGTCAGGGTGTCAGGGTGTCTGTGTGTCAGTGTGTCAGTGTGTCAGGGTGTCTGTGTGTCTGTGTGTCTGGGTGTCTGTGTGTCAGGGTGTGGGCACTGTGGCCTCGGTTGTCTGTGTGTCTGTGTGTCTGGGTGTCTGTGTGTCTGTGTGTCAGGGTGTCAGGGTGTCAGTGTGTCTGGGTGTCTTTGTGTCAGGGTGTCAGGGTGTCAGGGTGTCAATGTGTCAGGGTGTCAGTGTGTCTGTGTGTCTGGGTGTCTGTGTGTCTGGGTGTCTGGGTGTCTGGGTGTCTGTGTGTCAGGGTGTGGGCACTGTGGCCTCGGTTGTCTGTGTGTCAGTGTGTCAGTGTGTCAGTGTGTCTGTGTGTCTGTGTGTCTGTGTGTCTGTGTGTCTGGGTGTCTGGGTGTCTGGGTGTCTGTGTATCAGTGTGTCAGGGTGTCTGTGTGTCTGTGTGTCTGTGTGTCTGAGTGTCTGTGTGTCTGGGTGTCTGTGTGTCAGGGTGTGGGTACTGTGGCCTCGGATGTCTGTGTCTGTGTGTCTGGGTGTCAGGGTGTCTGTGTGTCTGTGTGTCTGTGTGTCAGGGTGTCAGTGTGTCAGTGTGTCAGTGTGTCTGGGTGTCTGGGTGTCTGGGTGTCTGTGTGTCAGGGTGTCAGGGTGTCAGTGTGTCTGGGTGTCTGTGTGTCTGGGTGTCTGTGTGTCAGGGTGTCTGTGTGTCAGGGTATCTGTGTGTCAGGGTGTCAGTGTGTCAGTGTGTCAGTGTGGCAGGGTGTCTGTGTGTCAGTGTGTCAGTGTGTCTGTGTGTCTGTGTGTCTGTGTGTCTGGGTGTCTGGGTGTCTGTGTGTCTGGGTGTCAGGGTGTCTGTGTGTCAGTGTGTCAGTGTGTCAGTGTGGCAGGGTGTCTGTGTGTCAGTGTGTCTGTGTGTCTGTGTGTCAGTGTGTCTGTGTGTCTGTGTGTCTGTGTGTCAGTGTGTCAGTGTGTCAGGGTGTCTCTGTGTCTGGGTTTCAGGGTGTCTGTGTGTCTGGGTGTCTGTGTGTCTGGGTGTCTGTGTGTCAGGGTGTGGGCACTGTGGCCTTGGTTGTCTGTGTGTCTGGGTGTCTGTGTGTCTGTGTGTCAGGGTGTCAGTGTGTCTGGGTGTCTGTGTGTCAGGGTGTCAGTGTGTCAGTGTGTCAGGGTGTCAGTGTGTCAGGGTGTCAGTGTGTCAGGGTGTCAGTGTGTCTGTGTGTCTGGGTGTCTGTGTGTCTGTGTGTCTGGGTGTCTGTGTGTCTGTGTGTCTGTGTGTCAGGGTGTCAGTGTGTCAGGGTGTCTGTGTGTCAGTGTGTCTGTGTGTCTGTGTGTCTGGGTGTCTGGGTGTCTGTGTGTCTGTGTGTCTGTGTGTCTGGGTGTCTGGGTGTCTGGGTGTCTGTGTGTCTGGGTGTCAGGGTGTCTGTGTGTCAGTGTGTCAGTGTGTCAGTGTGTCAGTGTGGCAGGGTGTCTGTGTGTCAGTGTGTCTGTGTGTCTGTGTGTCAGTGTGTCAGTGTGTCAGGGTGTCTGTGTGTCTGGGTTTCAGGGTGTCTGTGTGTCTGGGTGTCTTTTTGTCTGGGTGTCTTTGTGTCAGGGTGTGGGCACTGTGGCCTTGGTTGTCTGTGTGTCTGGGTGTCTGTGTGTCTGTGTGTCAGGGTGTCAGTGTGTCTGGGTGTCTGTGTGTCAGGGTGTCAGTGTGTCAGGGTGTCAGTGTGTCAGGGTGTCAGTGTGTCAGTGTGTCAGGGTGTCAGTGTGTCTGTGTGTCTGGGTGTCTGTGTGTCTGGGTGTCTGTGTGTCTGTGTGTCTGTGTGTCAGGGTGTCAGTGTGTCAGGGTGTCTGTGTGTCAGTGTGTCAGTGTGTCAGGGTGTCTGTGTGTCTGTGTGTCTGGGTGTCTGTGTGTCTGGGTGTCTGTGTGTCAGGGTGTCAGTGTGTCTGGGTGTCTGTGTGTCTGGGTGTCTGTGTGTCAGGGTGTCTGTTTGTCTGTGTGTCTGGGTGTCTGTGTGTCAGGGTGTGGGCACTGTGGCCTTGGTTGTCTGTGTGTCTGGGTGTCTGTGTGTCTGTGTGTCAGGGTGTCAGTGTGTCTGGGTGTCTGTGTGTCAGGGTGTCAGTGTGTCAGGGTGTCAGTGTGTCAGGGTGTCAGTGTGTCAGTGTGTCAGGGTGTCAGTGTGTCTGTGTGTCTGGGTGTCTGTGTGTCTGGGTGTCTGTGTGTCTGTGTGTCTGTGTGTCAGGGTGTCAGTGTGTTAGGGTGTCTGTGTGTCAGTGTGTCAGTGTGTCAGGGTGTCTGTGTGTCTGTGTGTCTGGGTGTCTGTGTGTCTGGGTGTCTGTGTGTCAGGGTGTCAGTGTGTCTGGGTGTCTGTGTGTCTGGGTGTCTGTGTGTCAGGGTGTCTGTTTGTCTGTGTGTCTGGGTGTCTGTGTGTCTGGGTGTGGGTACTGTGGCCTCGGTTGTCTGTGTCTGTGTGTCTGGGTGTCAGGGTGTCTGTGTGTCTGTGTGTCAGGGTGTCAGTGTGTCAGGGTGTCTGTGTGTCTGTGTGTCTGTGTGTCTGAGTGTCTGTGTGTCTGGGTGTCTGTGTGTCAGGGTGTCAGTGTGTCTGGGTGTCTGTGTGTCTGGGTGTCTGTGTGTCAGTGTGTCTGGGTGTCTGAGTGTCTGGGTGTCTGGGTGTCAGGGTGTCTGTGTGTCAGTGTGTCAGGGTGTCTGTGTGTCTGTGTGTCTGTGTGTCAGGGTGTGGGCACTGTGGCCTCGGTTGTCTGTGTGTCTGTGTGTCTGTGTGTCTGTGTGTCTGGGTTTCAGGGTGTCTGTGTGTCTGGGTGTCTGTGTGTCAGGGTGTGGGCACTTTGGCCTCGGTTGTCTGTGTGTCTTTGTGTCTGTGTGTCAGGGTGTCAGTGTGTCAGGGTGTCTGTGTGTCAGTGTGTCAGTGTGTCTGGGTTTCAAGGTGTCTATGTGTCTGGGTGTCTGTGTGTCTGGGTGTCTGTGTGTCAGGGTGTGGGCACTGTGGCCTTGGTTGTCTGTGTGTCTGGGTGTCTGTGTGTCTGTGTTTCAGGGTGTCAGTGTGTCTGGGTGTCTGTGTGTCAGTGTGTCAGGGTGTCTGTGTGTCAGTGTGTCAGTGTGTCAGGGTGTCTGTGTGTCTGTGTGTCTGTGTGTCTGGGTGTCTGGGTGTCTGTGTGTCAGGGTGTGGGCACTGTGGCCTCGGTTGTCTGTGTGTCTGTGTGTCTGGGTGTCTGTGTGTCTGTGTGTCAGGGTGTCAGGGTGTCAGTGTGTCTGGGTGTCTGTGTGTCAGGGTGTCAGGGTGTCAGGGTGTCAATGTGTCAGGGTGTCAGTGTGTCTGTGTGTCTGGGTGTCTGGGTGTCTGAGTGTCTGGGTGTCTGGGTGTCAGGGTGTGGGCACTGTGGCCTCGGTTGTCTGTGTGTCAGTGTGTCAGTGTGTCTGTGTGTCTGTGTGTCTGAGTGTCTGTGTGTCAGGGTGTCTGTGTGTCTGGGTGTCTGGGTGTCTGGGTGTCTGTGTGTCAGTGTGTCAGGGTGTCTGTGTGTCTGTGTGTCTGTGTGTCTGAGTGTCTGTGTGTCTGTGTGTCTGTGTGTCTGGGTGTCTGTGTGTCAGGGTGTGGGTACTGTGGCCTCGGATGTCTGTGTCTGTGTGTCTGGGTGTCAGGGTGTCTGTGTGTCTGTGTGTCTGTGTGTCAGGGTGTCAGTGTGTCAGTGTGTCAGTGTGTCTGGGTGTTTGGGTGTCTGTGTGTCAGGGTGTCAGGGTGTCAGTGTGTCTGGGTGTCTGTGTGTCTGGGTGTCTGTGTGTCAGGGTGTCTGTGTGTCTGGGTGTCTGTGTGTCAGGGTGTCTGTGTGTCAGGGTGTCAGTGTGTCAGTGTGTCAGTGTGGCAGGGTGTCTGTGTGTCAGTGTGTCTGTGTGTCTGTGTGTCTGGGTGTCTGGGTGTCTGGGTGTCTGTGTGTCTGGGTGTCAGGGTGTCTGTGTGTCAGTGTGTCAGTGTGTCAGTGTGGCAGGGTGTCTGTGTGTCAGTGTGTCTGTGTGTCTGTGTGTCAGTGTGTCAGTGTGTCAGGGTGTCTGTGTGTCTGGGTTTCAGGGTGTCTGTGTGTCTGGGTGTCTGTGTGTCTGGGTGTCTGTGTGTCTGGGTTTCAGGGTGTCTGTGTGTCTGGGTGTCTGTGTGTCTGGGTGTCTGTGTGTCTGTGTGTCAGTGTGTCAGTGTGTCTGGGTGTCTGTGTGTCAGGGTGTCAGGGTGTCAGTGTGTCAGGGTGTCAGTGTGTCAGGGTGTCAGTGTGTCAGGGTGTCAGTGTGTCAGTGTGTCTGGGTGTCTGTGTGTCTGGGTGTCAGTGTGTCAGGGTGTCAGTGTGTCAGGGTGTCAGTGTGTCAGGGTGTCAGTGTGTCTGTGTGTCTGGGTGTCTGTGTGTCTGGGTGTCTGTGTGTCAGGGTGTCAGTGTGTCAGGGTGTCTGTGTGTCAGTGTGTCAGTGTGTCAGGGTGTCTGTGTGTCTGTGTGTCTGGGTGTCTGGGTGTCTGGGTGTCTGTGTGTCAGGGTGTCAGTGTGTCTGGGTGTCTGTGTGTCTGGGTGTCTGTGTGTCAGGGTGTCTGTGTGTCTGGGTGTCTGTGTGTCTGGATGTGGGTACTGTGGCCTCGGTTGTCTGTGTCTGTGTGTCTGGGTGTCAGGGTGTCTGTGTGTCTGTGTGTCAGGGTGTCAGTGTGTCAGTGTGTGAGGGTGTCTGTGTGTCTGTGTGTCTGTGTGTCTGAGTGTCTGTGTGTCTGGGTGTCTGTGTGTCAGGGTGTCAGTGTGTCTGGGTGTCTGTGTGTCTGGGTGTCTGTGTGTCAGGGTGTCTGTGTGTCTGTGTGTCAGGGTGTCTGTGTGTCAGGGTGTCAGTGTGTCAGGGTGTCAGTGTGTCTGTGTGTCTGTGTGTCTGTGTGTCTGTGTGTCTGGGTGTCAGGGTGTCTGTGTGTCAGTGTGTCAGTGTGTCAGGGTGTCTGTGTGTCTGTGTGTCTGTGTGTCAGGGTGTGGGCACTGTGGCCTCGGTTGTCTGTGTGTCTGTGTGTCAGTGTGTCAGTGTGTCAGGGTGTCAGTGTGTCAGGGTGTCAGTGTGTCAGGGTGTCAGTGTGTCTGTGTGTCTGGGTGTCTGTGTGTCTGTGTGTCTGGGTGTCTGTGTGTCTGTGTGTCTGTGTGTCAGGGTGTCAGTGTGTCAGGGTGTCTGTGTGTCAGTGTGTCTGTGTGTCTGTGTGTCTGGGTGTCTGGGTGTCTGTGTGTCTGTGTGTCTGTGTGTCTGGGTGTCTGGGTGTCTGGGTGTCTGTGTGTCTGGGTGTCAGGGTGTCTGTGTGTCAGTGTGTCAGTGTGTCAGTGTGTCAGTGTGGCAGGGTGTCTGTGTGTCAGTGTGTCTGTGTGTCTGTGTGTCAGTGTGTCAGTGTGTCAGGGTGTCTGTGTGTCTGGGTTTCAGGGTGTCTGTGTGTCTGGGTGTCTTTTTGTCTGGGTGTCTGTGTGTCAGGGTGTGGGCACTGTGGCCTTGGTTGTCTGTGTGTCTGGGTGTCTGTGTGTCTGTGTGTCAGGGTGTCAGTGTGTCTGGGTGTCTGTGTGTCAGGGTGTCAGTGTGTCAGGGTGTCAGTGTGTCAGGGTGTCAGTGTGTCAGTGTGTCAGGGTGTCAGTGTGTCTGTGTGTCTGGGTGTCTGTGTGTCTGGGTGTCTGTGTGTCTGTGTGTCTGTGTGTCAGGGTGTCAGTGTGTCAGGGTGTCTGTGTGTCAGTGTGTCAGTGTGTCAGGGTGTCTGTGTGTCTGTGTGTCTGGGTGTCTGTGTGTCTGGGTGTCTGTGTGTCAGGGTGTCAGTGTGTCTGGGTGTCTGTGTGTCTGGGTGTCTGTGTGTCAGGGTGTCTGTTTGTCTGTGTGTCTGGGTGTCTGTGTGTCAGGGTGTGGGCACTGTGGCCTTGGTTGTCTGTGTGTCTGGGTGTCTGTGTGTCAGGGTGTCAGTGTGTCTGGGTGTCTGTGTGTCTGGGTGTCTGTGTGTCAGGGTGTCTGTTTGTCTGTGTGTCTGGGTGTCTGTGTGTCAGGGTGTGGGCACTGTGGCCTTGGTTGTCTGTGTGTCTGGGTGTCTGTGTGTCTGTGTGTCAGGGTGTCAGTGTGTCTGGGTGTCTGTGTGTCAGGGTGTCAGTGTGTCAGGGTGTCAGTGTGTCAGGGTGTCAGTGTGTCAGTGTGTCAGGGTGTCAGTGTGTCTGTGTGTCTGGGTGTCTGTGTGTCTGGGTGTCTGTGTGTCTGTGTGTCTGTGTGTCAGGGTGTCAGTGTGTCAGGGTGTCTGTGTGTCAGTGTGTCAGTGTGTCAGGGTGTCTGTGTGTCTGTGTGTCTGGGTGTCTGTGTGTCTGGGTGTCTGTGTGTCAGGGTGTCAGTGTGTCTGGGTGTCTGTGTGTCTGGGTGTCTGTGTGTCAGGGTGTCTGTTTGTCTGTGTGTCTGGGTGTCTGTGTGTCTGGGTGTGGGTACTGTGGCCTCGGTTGTCTGTGTCTGTGTGTCTGGGTGTCAGGGTGTCTGTGTGTCTGTGTGTCTGTGTGTCAGGGTGTCAGTGTGTCAGGGTGTCTGTGTGTCTATGTGTCTGTGTGTCTGAGTGTCTGTGTGTCTGGGTGTCTGTGTGTCAGGGTGTCAGTGTGTCTGGGTGTCTGTGTGTCTGGGTGTCTGTGTGTCAGTGTGTCTGGGTGTCTGAGTGTCTGGGTGTCTGGGTGTCAGGGTGTCTGTGTGTCAGTGTGTCAGGGTGTCTGTGTGTCTGTGTGTCTGTGTGTCAGGGTGTGGGCACTGTGGCCTCGGTTGTCTGTGTGTCTGTGTGTCTGTGTGTCTGTGTGTCTGGGTTTCAGGGTGTCTGTGTGTCTGGGTGTCTGTGTGTCAGGGTGTGGGCACTTTGGCCTCGGTTGTCTGTGTGTCTTTGTGTCTGTGTGTCAGGGTGTCAGTGTGTCAGGGTGTCTGTGTGTCAGTGTGTCAGTGTGTCTGGGTTTCAAGGTGTCTGTGTGTCTGGGTGTCTGTGTGTCTGGGTGTCTGTGTGTCAGGGTGTGGGCACTGTGGCCTTGGTTGTCTGTGTGTCTGGGTGTCTGTGTTTCAGGGTGTCAGTGTGTCTGGGTGTCTGTGTGTCAGGGTGTCAGGGTGTCAGTGTGTCAGGGTGTCAGTGTGTCAGGGTGTCAGTGTGTCTGTGTGTCTGGGTGTCTGTGTGTCTGGGTGTCTGTGTGTCTGGGTGTCTGTGTGTCTGTGTGTCTGTGTGTCTGGGTGTCAGTGTGTCAGGGTGTCTGTGTGTCAGTGTGTCAGTGTGTCAGGGTGTCTGTGTGTCTGTGTGTCTGTGTGTCTGGGTGTCTGGGTGTCTGTGTGTCAGGGTGTGGGCACTGTGGCCTCGGTTGTCTGTGTGTCTGTGTGTCTGGGTGTCTGTGTGTCTGTGTGTCAGGGTGTCAGGGTGTCAGTGTGTCTGGGTGTCTGTGTGTCAGGGTGTCAGGGTGTCAGGGTGTCAATGTGTCAGGGTGTCAGTGTGTCTGTGTGTCTGGGTGTCTGGGTGTCTGAGTGTCTGGGTGTCTGGGTGTCAGGGTGTGGGCACTGTGGCCTCGGTTGTCTGTGTGTCAGTGTGTCAGTGTGTCTGTGTGTCTGTGTGTCTGAGTGTCTGTGTGTCAGGGTGTCTGTGTGTCTGGGTGTCTGGGTGTCTGGGTGTCTGTGTGTCAGTGTGTCAGGGTGTCTGTGTGTCTGTGTGTCTGTGTGTCTGAGTGTCTGTGTGTCTGTGTGTCTGTGTGTCTGGGTGTCTGTGTGTCAGGGTGTGGGTACTGTGGCCTCGGATGTCTGTGTCTGTGTGTCTGGGTGTCAGGGTGTCTGTGTGTCTGTGTGTCTGTGTGTCAGGGTGTCAGTGTGTCAGTGTGTCAGTGTGTCTGGGTGTTTGGGTGTCTGTGTGTCAGGGTGTCAGGGTGTCAGTGTGTCTGGGTGTCTGTGTGTCTGGGTGTCTGTGTGTCAGGGTGTCTGTGTGTCTGGGTGTCTGTGTGTCAGGGTGTCTGTGTGTCAGGGTGTCAGTGTGTCAGTGTGTCAGTGTGGCAGGGTGTCTGTGTGTCAGTGTGTCTGTGTGTCTGTGTGTCTGGGTGTCTGGGTGTCTGGGTGTCTGTGTGTCTGGGTGTCAGGGTGTCTGTGTGTCAGTGTGTCAGTGTGTCAGTGTGGCAGGGTGTCTGTGTGTCAGTGTGTCTGTGTGTCTGTGTGTCAGTGTGTCAGTGTGTCTGTGTGTCTGGGTTTCAGGGTGTCTGTGTGTCTGGGTGTCTGTGTGTCTGGGTGTCTGTGTGTCTGGGTTTCAGGGTGTCTGTGTGTCTGGGTGTCTGTGTGTCTGGGTGTCTGTGTGTCTGTGTGTCAGTGTGTCAGTGTGTCTGGGTGTCTGTGTGTCAGGGTGTCAGGGTGTCAGTGTGTCAGGGTGTCAGTGTGTCAGGGTGTCAGTGTGTCAGGGTGTCAGTGTGTCAGTGTGTCTGGGTGTCTGTGTGTCTGGGTGTCAGTGTGTCAGGGTGTCAGTGTGTCAGGGTGTCAGTGTGTCAGGGTGTCAGTGTGTCTGTGTGTCTGGGTGTCTGTGTGTCTGGGTGTCTGTGTGTCAGGGTGTCAGTGTGTCAGGGTGTCTGTGTGTCAGTGTGTCAGTGTGTCAGGGTGTCTGTGTGTCTGTGTGTCTGGGTGTCTGGGTGTCTGGGTGTCTGTGTGTCAGGGTGTCAGTGTGTCTGGGTGTCTGTGTGTCTGGGTGTCTGTGTGTCAGGGTGTCTGTGTGTCTGTGTGTCTGGGTGTCTGTGTGTCTGGATGTGGGTACTGCGGCCTCGGTTGTCTGTGTCTGTGTGTCTGGGTGTCAGGGTGTCTGTGTGTCTGTGTGTCAGGGTGTCAGTGTGTCAGTGTGTGAGGGTGTCTGTGTGTCTGTGTGTCTGTGTGTCTGAGTGTCTGTGTGTCTGGGTGTCTGTGTGTCAGGGTGTCAGTGTGTCTGGGTGTCTGTGTGTCTGGGTGTCTGTGTGTCTGTGTGTCAGGGTGTCTGTGTGTCTGTGTGTCTGTGTGTCTGTGTGTCAGGGTGTCAGTGTGTCAGGGTGTCAGTGTGTCTGTGTGTCTGTGTGTCTGGGTGTCTGGGTGTCTGGGTGTCTGTGTGTCTGGGTGTCAGGGTGTCTGTGTGTCAGTGTGTCAGTGTGTCAGTGTGTCAGTGTGGCAGGGTGTCTGTGTGTCAGTGTGTCTGTGTGTCTGTGTGTCAGTGTGTCAGTGTGTCAGGGTGTCTGTGTGTCTGGGTTTCAGGGTGTCTGTGTGTCTGGGTGTCTTTTTGTCTGGGTGTCTGTGTGTCAGGGTGTGGGCACTGTGGCCTTCGTTGTCTGTGTGTCTGGGTGTCTGTGTGTCTGTGTGTCAGGGTGTCAGTGTGTCTGGGTGTCTGTGTGTCAGGGTGTCAGTGTGTCAGGGTGTCAGTGTGTCAGGGTGTCAGTGTGTCAGTGTGTCAGGGTGTCAGTGTGTCTGTGTGTCTGGGTGTCTGTGTGTCTGGGTGTCTGTGTGTCTGTGTGTCTGTGTGTCAGGGTGTCAGTGTGTCAGGGTGTCTGTGTGTCAGTGTGTCAGTGTGTCAGGGTGTCTGTGTGTCTGTGTGTCTGGGTGTCTGTGTGTCTGGGTGTCTGTGTGTCAGGGTGTCAGTGTGTCTGGGTGTCTGTGTGTCTGGGTGTCTGTGTGTCAGGGTGTCTGTTTGTCTGTGTGTCTGGGTGTCTGTGTGTCAGGGTGTGGGCACTGTGGCCTTGGTTGTCTGTGTGTCTGGGTGTCTGTGTGTCAGGGTGTCAGTGTGTCTGGGTGTCTGTGTGTCTGGGTGTCTGTGTGTCAGGGTGTCTGTTTGTCTGTGTGTCTGGGTGTCTGTGTGTCAGGGTGTGGGCACTGTGGCCTTGGTTGTCTGTGTGTCTGGGTGTCTGTGTGTCTGTGTGTCAGGGTGTCAGTGTGTCTGGGTGTCTGTGTGTCAGGGTGTCAGTGTGTCAGGGTGTCAGTGTGTCAGGGTGTCAGTGTGTCAGTGTGTCAGGGTGTCAGTGTGTCTGTGTGTCTGGGTGTCTGTGTGTCTGGGTGTCTGTGTGTCTGTGTGTCTGTGTGTCAGGGTGTCAGTGTGTCAGGGTGTCTGTGTGTCAGTGTGTCAGTGTGTCAGGGTGTCTGTGTGTCTGTGTGTCTGGGTGTCTGTGTGTCTGGGTGTCTGTGTGTCAGGGTGTCAGTGTGTCTGGGTGTCTGTGTGTCTGGGTGTCTGTGTGTCAGGGTGTCTGTTTGTCTGTGTGTCTGGGTGTCTGTGTGTCTGGGTGTGGGTACTGTGGCCTCGGTTGTCTGTGTCTGTGTGTCTGGGTGTCAGGGTGTCTGTGTGTCTGTGTGTCTGTGTGTCAGGGTGTCAGTGTGTCAGGGTGTCTGTGTGTCTATGTGTCTGTGTGTCTGAGTGTCTGTGTGTCTGGGTGTCTGTGTGTCAGGGTGTCAGTGTGTCTGGGTGTCTGTGTGTCTGGGTGTCTGTGTGTCAGTGTGTCTGGGTGTCTGAGTGTCTGGGTGTCTGGGTGTCAGGGTGTCTGTGTGTCAGTGTGTCAGGGTGTCTGTGTGTCTGTGTGTCTGTGTGTCAGGGTGTGGGCACTGTGGCCTCGGTTGTCTGTGTGTCTGTGTGTCTGTGTGTCTGTGTGTCTGGGTTTCAGGGTGTCTGTGTGTCTGGGTGTCTGTGTGTCAGGGTGTGGGCACTTTGGCCTCGGTTGTCTGTGTGTCTTTGTGTCTGTGTGTCAGGGTGTCAGTGTGTCAGGGTGTCTGTGTGTCAGTGTGTCAGTGTGTCTGGGTTTCAAGGTGTCTGTGTGTCTGGGTGTCTGTGTGTCTGGGTGTCTGTGTGTCAGGGTGTGGGCACTGTGGCCTTGGTTGTCTGTGTGTCTGGGTGTCTGTGTTTCAGGGTGTCAGTGTGTCTGGGTGTCTGTGTGTCAGGGTGTCAGGGTGTCAGTGTGTCAGGGTGTCAGTGTGTCAGGGTGTCAGTGTGTCTGTGTGTCTGGGTGTCTGTGTGTCTGGGTGTCTGTGTGTCTGGGTGTCTGTGTGTCTGTGTGTCTGTGTGTCTGGGTGTCAGTGTGTCAGGGTGTCTGTGTGTCAGTGTGTCAGTGTGTCAGGGTGTCTGTGTGTCTGTGTGTCTGTGTGTCTGGGTGTCTGGGTGTCTGTGTGTCAGGGTGTGGGCACTGTGGCCTCGGTTGTCTGTGTGTCTGTGTGTCTGGGTGTCTGTGTGTCTGTGTGTCAGGGTGTCAGGGTGTCAGTGTGTCTGGGTGTCTGTGTGTCAGGGTGTCAGGGTGTCAGGGTGTCAATGTGTCAGGGTGTCAGTGTGTCTGTGTGTCTGGGTGTCTGGGTGTCTGAGTGTCTGGGTGTCTGGGTGTCAGGGTGTGGGCACTGTGGCCTCGGTTGTCTGTGTGTCAGTGTGTCAGTGTGTCTGTGTGTCTGTGTGTCTGAGTGTCTGTGTGTCAGGGTGTCTGTGTGTCTGGGTGTCTGGGTGTCTGGGTGTCTGTGTGTCAGTGTGTCAGGGTGTCTGTGTGTCTGTGTGTCTGTGTGTCTGAGTGTCTGTGTGTCTGTGTGTCTGTGTGTCTGGGTGTCTGTGTGTCAGGGTGTGGGTACTGTGGCCTCGGATGTCTGTGTCTGTGTGTCTGGGTGTCAGGGTGTCTGTGTGTCTGTGTGTCTGTGTGTCAGGGTGTCAGTGTGTCAGTGTGTCAGTGTGTCTGGGTGTTTGGGTGTCTGTGTGTCAGGGTGTCAGGGTGTCAGTGTGTCTGGGTGTCTGTGTGTCTGGGTGTCTGTGTGTCAGGGTGTCTGTGTGTCTGGGTGTCTGTGTGTCAGGGTGTCTGTGTGTCAGGGTGTCAGTGTGTCAGTGTGTCAGTGTGGCAGGGTGTCTGTGTGTCAGTGTGTCTGTGTGTCTGTGTGTCTGGGTGTCTGGGTGTCTGGGTGTCTGTGTGTCTGGGTGTCAGGGTGTCTGTGTGTCAGTGTGTCAGTGTGTCAGTGTGGCAGGGTGTCTGTGTGTCAGTGTGTCTGTGTGTCTGTGTGTCAGTGTGTCAGTGTGTCTGTGTGTCTGGGTTTCAGGGTGTCTGTGTGTCTGGGTGTCTGTGTGTCTGGGTGTCTGTGTGTCTGGGTTTCAGGGTGTCTGTGTGTCTGGGTGTCTGTGTGTCTGGGTGTCTGTGTGTCTGTGTGTCAGTGTGTCAGTGTGTCTGGGTGTCTGTGTGTCAGGGTGTCAGGGTGTCAGTGTGTCAGGGTGTCAGTGTGTCAGGGTGTCAGTGTGTCAGGGTGTCAGTGTGTCAGTGTGTCTGGGTGTCTGTGTGTCTGGGTGTCAGTGTGTCAGGGTGTCAGTGTGTCAGGGTGTCAGTGTGTCAGGGTGTCAGTGTGTCTGTGTGTCTGGGTGTCTGTGTGTCTGGGTGTCTGTGTGTCAGGGTGTCAGTGTGTCAGGGTGTCTGTGTGTCAGTGTGTCAGTGTGTCAGGGTGTCTGTGTGTCTGTGTGTCTGGGTGTCTGGGTGTCTGGGTGTCTGTGTGTCAGGGTGTCAGTGTGTCTGGGTGTCTGTGTGTCTGGGTGTCTGTGTGTCAGGGTGTCTGTGTGTCTGTGTGTCTGGGTGTCTGTGTGTCTGGATGTGGGTACTGCGGCCTCGGTTGTCTGTGTCTGTGTGTCTGGGTGTCAGGGTGTCTGTGTGTCTGTGTGTCAGGGTGTCAGTGTGTCAGTGTGTGAGGGTGTCTGTGTGTCTGTGTGTCTGTGTGTCTGAGTGTCTGTGTGTCTGGGTGTCTGTGTGTCAGGGTGTCAGTGTGTCTGGGTGTCTGTGTGTCTGGGTGTCTGTGTGTCTGTGTGTCAGGGTGTCTGTGTGTCTGTGTGTCTGTGTGTCTGTGTGTCAGGGTGTCAGTGTGTCAGGGTGTCAGTGTGTCTGTGTGTCTGTGTGTCTGTGTGTCTGTGTGTCTGGGTGTCTGGGTGTCTGGGTGTCAGGGTGTCTGTGTGTCAGTGTGTCAGTGTGTCAGGGTGTCTGTGTGTCTGTGTGTCTGTGTGTCAGGGTGTGGGCACTGTGGCCTCGGTTGTCTGTGTGTCTGTGTGTCTGTGTGTCTGGGTTTCAGGGTGTCTGTGTGTCTGGGTGTCTATGTGTCAGGGTGTGGGCACTTTGGCCTCGGTTGTCTGTGTGTCTTTGTGTCTGTGTGTCAGGGTGTCAGTGTGTCAGGGTGTCTGTGTGTCAGTGTGTCAGTGTGTCAGGGTGTCTGTGTGTCTGGGTGTCTGTGTGTCAGGGTGTGGGCACTGTGGCCTTGGTTGTCTGTGTGTCTGGGTGTCTGTGTGTCTGTGTGTCAGGGTGTCAGTGTGTCAGGGTGTCTGTGTGTCAGTGTGTCAGTGTGTCAGGGTGTCTGTGTGTCTGTGTGTCTGGGTGTCTGTGTGTCAGGGTGTGGGCACTGTGGCCTCGGTTGTCTGTGTGTCTGTGTGTCTGGGTGTCTGTGTGTCTGTGTGTCAGGGTGTCAGTGTGTCTGGGTGTCTGTGTGTCAGGGTGTCAGGATGTCAGGGTGTCAATGTGTCAGGGTGTCAGTGTGTCTGTGTGTCTGGGTGTCTGTGTGTCTGGGTGTCTGGGTGTCTGGGTGTCTGTGTGTCAGGGTGTGGGCACTGTGTCCTCGGTTGTCTGTGTGTCAGTGTGTCAGTGTGTCTGTGTGTCTGTGTGTCTGGGTGTCTGGGTGTCTGTGTGTCAGGGTGTCTGTGTGTCTGGGTGTCTGGGTGTCTGGGTGTCTGTGTATCAGTGTGTCAGGTTGTCTGTTTGTCTGTGTGTCTGTGTGTCTGAGTGTCTGTGTGTCTGGGTGTCTGTGTGTCTGGGTGTCTGTGTGTCAGGGTGTGGGTACTGTGGCCTCGGATGTCTGTGTCTGTGTGTCTGGGTGTCAGGGTGTCTGTGTGTCTGTGTGTCTGTGTGTCTGTGTGTCAGGGTGTCAGTGTGTCAGTGTGTCAGTGTGTCTGGGTGTCTGGGTGTCTGGGTGTCTGTGTGTCAGGGTGTCAGGGTGTCAGTGTGTCTGGGTGTCTGTGTGTCTGGGTGTCTGTGTGTCAGGGTGTCTGTGTGTCAGGGTGTCTGTGTGTCAGGGTGTCAGTGTGTCAGTGTGTCAGTGTGGCAGGGTGTCTGTGTGTCAGTGTGTCTGTGTGTCTGTGTGTCTGGGTGTCTGGGTGTCTGTGTGTCTGGGTGTCAGGGTGTCTGTGTGTCAGTGTGTCAGTGTGTCAGTGTGGCAGGGTGTCTGTGTGTCAGTGTGTCTGTGTGTCTGTGTGTCAGTGTGTCAGTGTGTCAGGGTGTCTGTGTGTCTGGATTTCAGGGTGTCTGTGTGTCTGGGTGTCTGTGTGTCTGGGTGTCTGTGTGTCAGGGTGTGGGCACTGGGGCCTTGGTTGTCTGTGTGTCTGGGTGTCTGTGTGTCTGTGTGTCAGGGTGTCAGTGTGTCTGGGTGTCTGTGTGTCAGGGTGTCAGTGTGTCAGTGTGTCAGGGTGTCAGTGTGTCAGGGTGTCAGTGTGTCAGGGTGTCAGTGTGTCTGTGTGTCTGGGTGTCTGTGTGTCTGGGTGTCTGTGTGTCTGGGTGTCTGTGTGTCAGGGTGTCAGTGTGTCTGGGTGTCTGTGTGTCTGGGTGTCTGTGTGTCAGGGTGTCTGTGTGTCTGTGTGTCTGTGTGTCTGTGTGTCAGGGTGTCAGTGTGTCAGGGTGTCTGTGTGTCAGTGTGTCTGTGTGTCTGTGTGTCTGTGTGTCTGTGTGTCTGGGTGTCAGGGTGTCTGTGTGTCAGTGTGTCAGTGTGTCAGGGTGTCTGTGTGTCTGTGTGTCTGTGTGTCAGGGTGTGGGCACTGTGGCCTCGGTTGTCTGTGTGTCTGTGTGTCTGTGTGTCTGGGTTTCAGGGTGTCTGTGTGTCTGGGTGTCTGTGTGTCAGGGTGTGGGCACTTTGGCCTCGGTTGTCTGTGTGTCTTTGTGTCTGTGTGTCAGGGTGTCAGTGTGTCAGGGTGTCTGTGTGTCAGTGTGTCAGTGTGTCAGGGTGTGGGCACTGTGGCCTTGGTTGTCTGTGTGTCTGGGTGTCTGTGTGTCTGTGTGTCAGGGTGTCAGTGTGTCTGGGTGTCTGTGTGTCAGGGTGTCAGGGGGTCAGTGTGTCAGGGTGTCAGTGTGTCAGGGTGTCAGTGTGTCTGTGTGTCTGGGTGTCTGTGTGTCTGTGTGTCTGTGTGTCAGGGTGTCAGTGTGTCAGGGTGTCTGTGTGTCAGTGTGTCAGTGTGTCAGGGTGTCTGTGTGTCTGTGTGTCTGGGTGTCTGGGTGTCTGTGTGTCAGGGAGTGGGCACTGTGGCCTCGGTTGTCTGTGTGTCTGTGTGTCTGGGTGTCTGTGTGTCTGTGTGTCAGGGTGTCAGGGTGTCAGGGTGTCAATGTGTCAGGGTGTCAGTGTGTCTGTGTGTCTGGGTGTCTGTGTGTCTGGGTGTCTGGGTGTCTGGGTGTCTGTGTGTCAGGGTGTGGGCACTGTGGCCTTGGTTGTCTGTGTGTCAGTGTGTCAGTGTGTCTGGGTGTCTGTGTGTCTGGGTGTCTGTGTGTCAGGGTGTCTGTGTGTCTGGGTGTCTGGGTATCTGGGTGTCTGTGTGTCAGTGTGTCAGGGTGTCTGTGTGTCAGTGTGTCTGTGTGTCTGTGTGTCTGTGTGTCTGGGTGTCTGGGTGTCAGGGTGTATGTGTGTCAGTGTGTCAGTGTGTCAGGGTGTCTGTGTGTCTGTGTGTCTGTGTGTCAGGGTGTGGGTACTGTGGCCTCGGATGTCTGTGTCTGTGTGTCTGGGTGTCAGGGTGTCTGTGTGTCTGTGTGTCTGTGTGTCAGGGTGTCAGTGTGTCAGTGTGTCAGTGTGTCTGGGTGTCTGGGTGTCTGGGTGTCTGTGTGTCAGGGTGTCAGTGTGTCAGTGTGTCTGGGTGTCTGTGTGTCTGGGTGTCTGTGTGTCAGGGTGTCTGTGTGTCTGGGTGTCTGTGTGTCAGGGTGTCTGTGTGTCAGGGTGTCAGTGTGTCAGTGTGTCAGTGTGGCAGGGTGTCTGTGTGTCAGTGTGTCTGTGTGTCTGTGTGTCTGTGTGTCTGGGTGTCTGTGTGTCTGGGTGTCTGTGTGTCTGTGTGTCAGTGTGTCAGTGTGTCAGGGTGTCAGTGTGGCAGGGTCTCTGTGTGTCAGTGTGTCTGTGTGTCTGTGTGTCAGTGTGTCAGTGTGTCAGGGTGTCTGTGTGTCTGGGTTTCAGGGTGTCTGTGTGTCTGGGTGTCTGTGTGTCAGGGTGTCAGTGTGTCAGGGTGTCTGTGTGTCAGTGTGTCAGTGTGTCAGGGTGTGGGCACTGTGGCCTTGGTTGTCTGTGTGTCTGGGTGTCTGTGTGTCTGTGTGTCAGGGTGTCAGTGTGTCTGGGTGTCTGTGTGTCAGGGTGTCAGGGGGTCAGTGTGTCAGGGTGTCAGTGTGTCAGGGTGTCAGTGTGTCTGTGTGTCTGGGTGTCTGTGTGTCTGTGTGTCTGTGTGTCAGGGTGTCAGTGTGTCAGGGTGTCTGTGTGTCAGTGTGTCAGTGTGTCAGGGTGTCTGTGTGTCTGTGTGTCTGGGTGTCTGGGTGTCTGTGTGTCAGGGTGTGGGCACTGTGGCCTCGGTTGTCTGTGTGTCTGTGTGTCTGTGTGTCTGGGTGTCTGTGTGTCTGTGTGTCAGGGTGTCAGTGTGTCAGGGTGTCTGTGTGTCAGTGTGTCAGTGTGTCTGTGTGTCTGGGTGTCTGTGTGTCTGGGTGTCTGGGTGTCTGGGTGTCTGTGTGTCAGGGTGTGGGCACTGTGGCCTTGGTTGTCTGTGTGTCAGTGTGTCAGTGTGTCTGGGTGTCTGTGTGTCTGGGTGTCTGTGTGTCAGGGTGTCTGTGTGTCTGGGTGTCTGGGTGTCTGGGTGTCTGTGTGTCAGGGTGTCTGTGTGTCAGTGTGTCAGTGTGTCTGTGTGTCTGTGTGTCTGTGTGTCTGTGTGTCTGGGTGTCTGGGTGTCAGGGTGTCTGTGTGTCAGTGTGTCAGTGTGTCAGTGTGTCAGGGTGTCTGTGTGTCTGTGTGTCTGTGTGTCAGGGTGTGGGTACTGTGGCCTCGGATGTCTGTGTCTGTGTGTCTGGGTGTCAGGGTGTCTGTGTGTCTGTGTGTCTGTGTGTCAGGGTGTCAGTGTGTCAGTGTGTCAGTGTGTCTGGGTGTCTGGGTGTCTGGGTGTCTGGGTGTCTGTGTGTCAGGGTGTCAGTGTGTCAGTGTGTCTGGGTGTCTGTGTGTCTGGGTGTCTGTGTGTCAGGGTGTCTGTGTGTCTGGGTGTCTGTGTGTCAGGGTGTCTGTGTGTCAGGGTGTCAGTGTGTCAGTGTGTCAGTGTGGCAGGGTGTCTGTGTGTCAGTGTGTCTGTGTGTCTGTGTGTCTGGGTGTCTGTGTGTCTGGGTGTCTGTGTGTCTGTGTGTCAGTGTGTCAGTGTGTCAGGGTGTCAGTGTGGCAGGGTCTCTGTGTGTCAGTGTGTCTGTGTGTCTGTGTGTCAGTGTGTCAGGGTGTCTGTGTGTCTGGGTTTCAGGGTGTCTGTGTGTCTGGGTATCTGTGTGTCAGGGTGTGGGCACTGTGGCCTTGGTTGTCTGTGTGTCTGGGTGTCTGTGTGTCTGTGTGTCAGGGTGTCAGTGTGTCTGGGTGTCTGTGTGTCAGGGTGTCAGTGTGTCAGGGTGTCAGTGTGTCAGGGTGTCAGTGTGTCTGTGTGTCTGGGTGTCTGTGTGTCTGGGTGTCTGTGTGTCTGTGTGTCTGTGTGTCTGTGTGCGAGGGTGTCAGTGTGTCAGGGTGTCTGTGTGTCAGTGTGTCAGGGTGTCTGTGTGTCTGTGTGTCTGGGTGTCTGTGTGTCTGTGTGTCAGGGTGTCAGGGTGTCAGTATGTCTGGGTGTCTGTGTGTCAGGGTGTCAGGGTGTCAGGATGTCAATGTGTCAGGGTGTCAGTGTGTCTGTGTGTCTGGGTGTCTGTGTGTCTGGGTGTCTGGGTGTCTGGGTGTCTGGGTGTCTGTGTGTCAGGGTGTGGGCACTGTGGCCTCGGTTGTCTGTGTGTCAGTGTGTCTGTGTGTCTGTGTGTCTGGGTGTCTGTGTGTCAGGGTGTCTGTGTGTCTGGGTGTCTGGGTGTCTGCGTGTCAGTGTGTCAGGGTGTCTGTGTGTCTGTGTGTCTGTGTGTCTGGGTGTCTGTGTGTCTGGGTGTCTGTGTGTCAGGGTGTGGGTACTGTGGCCTCGGATGTCTGTGTCTGTGTGTCTGGGTGTCAGGGTGTCTGTGTGTCTGTGTGTCTGTGTGTCAGGGTGTCAGTGTGTCAGTGTGTCAGTGTGTCTGGGTGTCTGGGTGTCTGGGTGTCTGGGTGTCTGTGTGTCAGGGTGTCAGGGTGTCAGTGTGTCTGGGTGTCTGTGTGTCTGGGTGTCTGTGTGTCAGGCTGTCTGTGTGTCTGGGTGTCTGTGTGTCAGGGTGTCTGTGTGTCAGGGTGTCAGTGTGTCAGTGTGTCAGTGTGGCAGGGTGTCTGTGTGTCAGTGTGTCTGTGTGTCTGTGTGTCTGTGTGTCTGTGTGTCTGGGTGTCAGGGTGTCTGTGTGTCAGTGTGTCAGGGTGTCAGGGTGTCAGTGTGGCAGGGTGTCTGTGTGTCAGTGTGTCTGTGTGTCTGTGTGTCTGGGTGTCTGTGTGACTGGGTGTCTGTGTGTCTGGGTGTCAGGGTGTCTGTGTGTCAGTGTGTCAGTGTGTCAGTATGTCTGTGTGTCTGTGTGTCTGGGTGTCTGTGTGTCTGGGTGTCTGTGTGTCAGGGTGTCAGTGTGTCTGGGTATCTGTGTGTCTGGGTGTCTGTGTGTCAGGGTGTCAGTGTGTCTGGGTATCTGTGTGTCTGGGTGTCTGTGTGTCAGGGTGTCTGGGTGTCTGTGTGTCTGGGTGTCTGTGTGTCAGGGTGTGGGCACTGTGGCCTCGGTTTTCTGTGTGTCTGTGTGTCTGTGTGTCTGGGTTTCAGGGTGTCTGTGTGTGTGGGTGTCTGTGTATCTGTGTGTCTGTGTGTCAGGGTGTGGGCACTTTGGCCTCGGTTGTCTCTGTGTCTGTGTGTCTGGGTGTCAGGGTGTCTGTGTGTCTGTGTGTCTGTGTGTCAGGGTGTCAGTGTGTCAGGGTGTCTGTGTGTCTGTGTGTCTGTGTGTCTGTGTGTCTGGGTGTCTGGGTGTCTGTGTGTCTGTGTGTCTGTGTGTCTGAGTGTCTGTGTGTCAGGGTGTGGGTACTGTGGCCTCGGTTGTCTGTGTCTGTGTGTCTGTGTGTCTGTGTGTCTGTGTGTCAGGGTGTCAGTGTGTCAGGGTGTCAGTGTGTCTGTGTGTCTGTGTGTCTGTGTGTCTGTGTGTCTGTGTGTCAGTGTGTCAGGGTGTCTGTGTGTCTGTGTGTCTGTGTGTCTGAGTGTCTGTGTGTCAGGGTGTGGGTACTGTGGCCTCGGTTGTCTGTGTCTGTGTGTCTGGGTGTCAGGGTGTCTGTGTGTCTGTGTGTCAGGGTGTCAGTGTGTCAGTGTGTCAGGGTGTCTGTGTGTCTGTGTGTCTGTGTGTCTGAGTGTCTGTGTGTCAGGGTGTGGGTACTGTGGCCTCGGTTGTCTGTGTGTCTGTGTGTCTGTGTGTCTGGGTGTCTGGGTGTCTGGGTGTCTGTGTGTCAGGGTGTCAGTGTGTCTGGGTGTCTGTGTGTCTGGGTGTCTGTGTGTCAGGGTGTCTGTGTGTCTGTGTGTCTGGGTGTCTGTGTGTCTGGGTGTGGGTACTGTGGCCTCAGTTGTCTGTGTCTGTGTGTCTGGGTGTCAGGGTGTCTGTGTGTCTGTGTGTCAGGGTGTCAGTGTGTCTGGGTGTCTGTGTGTCTGGGTGTCTGTGTGTCAGGGTGTCTGTGTGTCTGTGTGTCTGTGTGTCTGTGTGTCAGGGTGTCAGTGTGTCAGGGTGTCAGTGTGTCTGTGTGTCTGTGTGTCTGTGTGTCTGGGTGTCTGGGTGTCTGGGTGTCAGGGTGTCTGTGTGTCAGTGTGTCAGTGTGTCAGGGTGTCTGTGTGTCTGTGTGTCTGTGTGTCAGGGTGTGGGCACTGTGGCCTCGGTTGTCTGTGTGTCTGTGTGTCTGTGTGTCTGGGTTTCAGGGTGTCTGTGTGTCTGGGTGTCTATGTGTCAGGGTGTGGGCACTTTGGCCTCGGTTGTCTGTGTGTCTTTGTGTCTGTGTGTCAGGGTGTCAGTGTGTCAGGGTGTCTGTGTGTCAGTGTGTCAGTGTGTCAGTGTGTCTGTGTGTCTGGGTGTCTGTGTGTCAGGGTGTGGGCACTGTGGCCTTGGTTGTCTGTGTGTCTGGGTGTCTGTGTGTCTGTGTGTCAGGGTGTCAGTGTGTCAGGGTGTCTGTGTGTCAGTGTGTCAGTGTGTCAGTGTGTCAGGGTGTCTGTGTGTCTGGGTGTCTGTGTGTCAGGGTGTGGGCACTGTGGCCTTGGTTGTCTGTGTGTCTGGGTGTCTGTGTGTCTGTGTGTCAGGGTGTCAGTGTGTCAGGGTGTCTGTGTGTCAGTGTGTCAGTGTGTCAGGGTGTCTGTGTGTCTGTGTGTCTGGGTGTCTGTATGTCAGGGTGTGGGCACTGTGGCCTCGGTTGTCTGTGTGTCTGTGTGTCTGGGTGTCTGTGTGTCTGTGTGTCAGGGTGTCAGGGTGTCAGTGTGTCTGGGTGACTGTGTGTCAGGGTGTCAGGGTGTCAGGGTGTCAATGTGTCAGGGTGTCAGTGTGTCTGTGTGTCTGGGTGTCTGTGTGTCTGGGTGTCTGGGTGTCTGGGTGTCTGTGTGTCAGGGTGTGGGCACTGTGTCCTCGGTTGTCTGTGTGTCAGTGTGTCAGTGTGTCTGTGTGTCTGTGTGTCTGTGTGTCTGGGTGTCTGTGTGTCAGGGTGTCTGTGTGTCTGGGTGTCTGGGTGTCTGGGTGTCTGTGTATCAGTGTGTCAGGGTGTCTGTGTGTCTGTGTGTCTGTGTGTCTGAGTGTCTGTGTGTCTGGGTGTCTGTGTGTCTGGGTGTCTGTGTGTCTGGGTGTCTGTGTGTCAGGGTGTGGGTACTGTGGCCTCGGATGTCTGTGTCTGTGTGTCTGGGTGTCAGGGTGTCTGTGTGTCTGTGTGTCTGTGTGTCAGGATGTCAGTGTGTCAGTGTGTCAGTGTGTCTGGGTGTCTGGGTGTCTGGGTGTCTGTGTGTCAGGGTGTCAGGGTGTCAGTGTGTCTGGGTGTCTGTGTGTCTGGGTGTCTGTGTGTCAGGGTGTCTGTGTGTCAGGGTGTCTGTGTGTCAGGGTGTCTGTGTGTCAGGGTGTCAGTGTGTCAGTGTGTCAGTGTGGCAGGGTGTCTGTGTGTCAGTGTGTCTGTGTGTCTGTGTGTCTGGGTGTCTGGGTGTCTGGGTGTCTGTGTGTCTGGGTGTCTGGGTGTCAGGGTGTCTGTGTGTCAGTGTGTCAGTGTGTCAGTGTGGCAGGGTGTCTGTGTGTCAGTGTGTCTGTGTGTCTGTGTGTCAGTGTGTCAGTGTGTCAGGGTGTCTGTGTGTCTGGGTTTCAGGGTGTCTGTGTGTCTGGGTGTCTGTGTGTCTGGGTGTCTGTGTGTCAGGGTGTGGGCACTGGGGCCTTGGTTGTCTGTGTATCTGGGTGTCTGTGTGTCTGTGTGTCAGGGTGTCAGTGTGTCTGTGTGTCTGTGTGTCAGGGTGTCAGTGTGTCAGTGTGTCAGGGTGTCAGTGTGTCAGGGTGTCAGTGTGTCAGGGTGTCAGTGTGTCTGTGTGTCTGGGTGTCTGTGTGTCTGGGTGTCTGTGTGTCTGTGTGTCTGTGTGTCAGGGTGTCAGTGTGTCAGGGTGTCTGTGTGTCAGTGTGTCAGTGTGTCTGTGTGTCTGTGTGTCTGGGTGTCTGGGTGTCTGTGTGTCTGGGTGTCTGTGTGTCAGGGTGTCAGTGTGTCTGGGTGTCTGTGTGTCTGGGTGTCTGTGTGTCAGGGTGTCTGTGTGTCTGTGTGTCTGTGTGTCTGTGTGTCAGGGTGTCAGTGTGTCAGGGTGTCTGTGTGTCAGTGTGTCTGTGTGTCTGTGTGTCTGTGTGTCTGGGTGTCTGGGTGTCAGGGTGTCTGTGTGTCAGTGTGTCAGTGTGTCAGGGTGTCTGTGTGTCTGTGTGTCTGTGTGTCAGGGTGTGGGCACTGTGGCCTCGGTTGTCTGTGTGTCTGTGTGTCTGGGTTTCAGGGTGTCTGTGTGTCTGGGTGTCTGTGTGTCAGGGTGTGGGCACTTTGGCCTCGGTTGTCTGTGTATCTTTGTGTCTGTGTGTCAGGGTGTCAGTGTGTCAGGGTGTCTGTGTGTCAGTGTGTCAGTGTGTCAGGGTGTGGGCACTGTGGCCTTGGTTGTCTGTGTGTCTGGGTGTCTGTGTGTCTGTGTGTCAGGGTGTCAGTGTGTCTGGGTGTCTGTGTGTCAGGGTGTCAGGGGGTCAGTGTGTCAGGGTGTCAGTGTGTCAGGGTGTCAGTGTGTCAGTGTGGCAGGGTCTCTGTGTGTCAGTGTGTCTGTGTGTCTGTGTGTCAGTGTGTCAGTGTGTCAGGGTGTCTGTGTGTCTGGGTTTCAGGGTGTCTGTGTGTCTGGGTGTCTGTGTGTCAGGGTGTGGGCACTGTGGCCTTGGTTGTCTGTGTGTCTGGGTGTCTGTGTGTCTGTGTGTCAGGGTGTCAGTGTGTCAGGGTGTCTGTGTGTCTGGGTGTCTGTGTGTCAGGGTGTCAGGGTGTCAGTGTGTCAGTGTGTCAGGGTGTCAGTGTGTCTGTGTGTCTGGGTGTCTGTGTGTCTGGGTGTCTGTGTGTCTGTGTGTCTGTGTGTCTGTGTGCCAGGGTGTCAGTGTGTCAGGGTGTCTGTGTGTCAGTGTGTCAGGGTGTCTGTGTGTCTGGGTGTCTGTGTGTCTGTGTGTCAGGGTGTCAGTATGTCTGGGTGTCTGTGTGTCAGGGTGTCAGGGTGTCAGTGTGTCTGTGTGTCTGGGTGTCTGTGTGTCTGGGTGTCTGGGTGTCTGGGTGTCTGTGTGTCAGGGTGTGGGCACTGTGGCCTCGGTTGTCTGTGTGTCAGTGTGTCTGTGTGTCTGTTTGTCTGGGTGTCTGTGTGTCAGGGTGTCTGTGTGTCTGGGTGTCTGGGTGTCTGCGTGTCAGTGTGTCAGGGTGTCTGTGTGTCTGTGTGTCTGTGTGTCTGGGTGTCTGTGTGTCTGGGTGTCTGGGTGTCTGTGTATCAGGGTGTGGGTACTGTGGCCTCGGATGTCTGTGTCTGTGTGTCTGGGTGTCAGGGTGTCTGTGTGTCTGTGTGTCTGTGTGTCAGGGTGTCAGTGTGTCAGTGTGTCAGTGTGTCAGTGTGTCTGGGTGTCTGGGTGTCTGGGTGTCTGTGTGTCAGGGTGTCAGGGTGTCAGTGTGTCTGGGTGTCTGTGTGTCTGGGTGTCTGTGTGTCAGGGTGTCTGTGTGTCTGGGTGTCTGTGTGTCAGGGTGTCTGTGTGGCAGGGTGTCAGTGTGTCAGTGTGTCAGTGTGGCAGGGTGTCTGTGTGTCAGTGTGTCTGTGTGTCTGTGTGTCTGTGTGTCTGGGTGTCTGTGTGTCTGGGTGTCTGTGTGTCTGGGTGTCAGGGTGTCTGTGTGTCAGTGTGTCAGTGTGGCAGGGTGTCTGTGTGTCAGTGTGTCTGGGTGTCTGGGTGTCTGGGTGTCTGTGTGTCAGGGTGTCAGGGTGTCAGTGTGTCTGGGTGTCTGTGTGTTTGGGTGTCTGTGTGTCAGGGTGTCTGTGTGTCTGGGTGTCTGTGTGTCAGGGTGTCTGTGTGGCAGGGTGTCAGTGTGTCAGTGTGTCAGTGTGGCAGGGTGTCTGTGTGTCAGTGTGTCTGTGTGTCTGTGTGTCTGGGTGTCTGTGTGTCTGTGTGTCTGTGTGTCTGGGTGTCAGGGTGTCTGTGTGTCAGTGTGTCAGTGTGTCAGGGTGTCAGGGTGTCAGTGTGGCAGGGTGTCTGTGTGTCAGTGTGTCTGTGTGTCTGGGTGTCTGTGTGTCTGGGTGTCTGTGTGTCAGGGTGTCAGTGTGTCTGGGTATCTGTGTGTCTTGGTGTCTGTGTGTCAGGGTGTCTGGGTGTCTGTGTGTCTGGGTGTCTGTGTGTCAGGGTGTGGGCACTGTGGCCTCGGTTGTCTGTGTGTCTGTGTGTCTGTGTGTCTGGGTTTCAGGGTGTCTGTGTGTGTGGGTGTCTGTGTATCTGTGTGTCTGTGTGTCAGGGTGTGGGCACTTTGGCCTCGGTTGTCTCTGTGTCTGTGTGTCTGGGTGTCAGGGTGTCTGTGTGTCTGTGTGTCTGTGTGTCTGTGTGTCAGGGTGTCAGTGTGTCAGGGTGTCTGTGTGTCAGTGTGTCAGTGTCTGTGTGTCTGTGTGTCTGTGTGTCTGGGTGTCTGGGTGTCTGTGTATCTGGGTGTCTGTGTGTCAGGGTGTGGGCACTGTGGCCTCGGTTGTCTGTGTGTCTGTGTGTCAGGGTGTCAGTGTGTCAGGGTGTCTGTGTGTCAGGGTGTCAGGGTGTCAGGGTGTCAGGGTGTCAGTGTGTCCGGGTGTCTGTGTGTCTGGGTGTCTGTGTGTCAGGGTGTCTGTGTGTCTGGGTGTCTGTGTGTCAGGGTGTCTGTGTGGCAGGGTGTCAGTGTGTCAGTGTGTCAGTGTGGCAGGGTGTCTGTGTGTCAGTGTGTCTGTGTGTCTGTGTGTCTGGGTGTCTGTGTGTCTGGGTGTCAGGGTGTCTGTGTGTCAGTGTGTCAGTGTGTCAGGGTGTCAGGGTGTCAGTGTGGCAGGGTGTCTGTGTGTCAGTGTGTCTGTGTGTCTGGGTGTCTGTGTGTCTGGGTGTCTGTGTGTCAGGGTGTCAGTGTGTCTGGGTATCTGTGTGTCTGGGTGTCTGTGTGTCAGGGTGTCTGGGTGTCTGTGTGTCTGGGTGTCTGTGTGTCAGGGTGTGGGCACTGTGGCCTCGGTTGTCTGTGTGTCTGTGTGTCTGTGTGTCTGGGTTTCAGGGTGTCTGTGTGTGTGGGTGTCTGTGTATCTGTGTGTCTGTGTGTCAGGGTGTGGGCACTTTGGCCTCGGTTGTCTCTGTGTCTGTGTGTCTGGGTGTCAGGGTGTCTGTGTGTCTGTGTGTCTGTGTGTCTGTGTGTCAGGGTGTCAGTGTGTCAGGGTGTCTGTGTGTCAGTGTGTCAGTGTCTGTGTGTCTGTGTGTCTGTGTGTCTGGGTGTCTGGGTGTCTGTGTATCTGGGTGTCTGTGTGTCAGGGTGTGGGCACTGTGGCCTCGGTTGTCTGTGTGTCTGTGTGTCAGGGTGTCAGTGTGTCAGGGTGTCTGTGTGTCAGGGTGTCAGGGTGTCAGTGTGTCTGGGTGTCTGTGTGTCTGGGTGTCTGTGTGTCAGGGTGTCTGGGTGTCTGTGTGTCTGTGTGTCTGTGTGTCAGGGTGTGGGCACTGTGGCCTCGGTTGTCTTTGTGTCTGTGTGTCTGTGTGTCTGGGTGTCTGGGTGTCTGGGTGTCTGTGTGTCTAGGTGTTTGTGTCTCTGTGTGTCAGGGTGTGGGCACTATGGCCTCGGTTGTCTGTGTGTCTGGGTGTCTGTGTGTCTGTGTGTCTGTGTGTCAGGGTGTCTGGTTGTCTGTGTGTCTGGGTGTCAGGGTGTCTGTGTGTCTGTGTGTCTGTGTGTCAGGGTGTCAGTGTGTCAGTGTGTCAGTGTGTCTGGGTGTCTGGGTGTCTGGGTGTCTGTGTGTCAGGGTGTCAGGGTGTCAGGGTGTCAGTGTGTCTGGGTGTCTGTGTGTCTGGATGTCTGTGTGTCAGGGTGTCTGTGTGTCTGGGTGTCTGTGTGTCAGGGTGTCTGTGTGTCAGGGTGTCTGTGTGTCAGGGTGTCAGTGTGTCAGTGTGTCAGTGTGGCAGGGTGTCTGTGTGTCAGTGTGTCTGTGTGTCTGTGTGTCTGGGTGTCTGTGTGTCTGGGTGTCTGTGTGTCTGGGTGTCAGGGTGTCTGTGTGTCAGTGTGTCAGTGTGTCAGTATGTCTGTGTGTCTGTGTGTCTGGGTGTCTGTGTGTCTGGGTGTCTGTGTGTCAGGGTGTCAGTGTGTCTGGGTATCTGTGTGTCTGGGTGTCTGTGTGTCAGGGTGTCTGGGTGTCTGTGTGTCTGGGTGTCTGTGTGTCAGTGTGTGGGCACTGTGGCCTCGGTTGTCTGTGTGTCTGTGTGTCTGTGTGTCTGGGTTTCAGGGTGTCTGTGTGTGTGGGTGTCTGTGTATCTGTGTGTCTGTGTGTCAGGGTGTGGGCACTTTGGCCTCGGTTGTCTCTGTGTCTGTGTGTCTGGGTGTCAGGGTGTCTGTGTGTCTGTGTGTCTGTGTGTCTGTGTGTCTGTGTGTCAGGGTGTCAGTGTGTCAGGGTGTCTGTGTGTCAGTGTGTCAGTGTCTGTGTGTCTGTGTGTCTGTGTGTCTGGGTGTCTGGGTGTCTGTGTATCTGGGTGTCTGTGTGTCAGGGTGTGGGCACTGTGGCCTCGGTTGTCTGTGTGTCTGTGTGTCAGGGTGTCAGTGTGTCAGGGTGTCTGTGTGTCAGGGTGTCAGGGTGTCAGTGTGTCTGGGTGTCTGTGTGTCTGGGTGTCTGTGTGTCAGGGTGTCTGGGTGTCTGTGTGTCTGTGTGTCTGTTTGTCAGGGTGTGGGCACTGTGGCCTCGGTTGTCTTTGTGTCTGTGTGTCTGTGTGTCTGTGTGTCTGGGTGTCTGGATGTCTGGGTGTCTGTGTGTCTAGGTGTTTGTGTCTCTGTGTGTCAGGGTGTGGGCACTATGGCCTCGGTTGTCTGTGTGTCTGGGTGTCTGTGTGTCTGTGAGTCTGTGTGTCAGGGTGTCTGGGTGTCTGTGTGTCAGGGTGTCTGGGTGTCTGTGTGTCTGGGTGTCTGGGTGTCTGTGTGTCTGTGTGTCTGGGTGTCTGTGTGTCTGTGTGTGGGCACTGTGGCCTCGGTTGTCTGTGTGTCTGTGTGTCTGGGTTTCAGGGTGTCTGTGTGTCTGGGTGTCTGTGTATCTGTGTGTCTGTGCGTCAGGGTGTGGGCACTTTGGCCTCGGTTGTCTGTGTGTCTGTGTGTCTGTGTGTCAGGGTGTCTGTGTGTCTGTGTCTGTGTGTCTGGGTGTCAGGGTGTCAGGGTGTCTGTGTGTCTGTGTGTCTGGGTGTCTGTGTGTCTGGGTGTCAGTGTGTCAGGGTGTCTGTGTGTCTGGGTGTCTGTGTGTCTGGGTATCAGGGTGTCCGTGTGTCTGTGTGTCTGGGTGTCTGGGTGTCTGTGTGTCTGTGTGTCTGGTTGTCAGGGTGTGGGCACTGTGGCCTCGGTTGTCTGTGTGTCTGGGTGTCTGTGTGTCTGGGTGTCAGTGTGTCAGGGTGTCTGTGTGTCTGGGTGTCTGTGTGTCTGGGTATCAGGGTGTCCGTGTGTCTGTGTGTCTGGGTGTCTGGGTGTCTGTGTGTCTGGGTGTCTGGGTGTCTGGGCGTCAGGGTGTCTGTGTGTCTGTGTGTCTGGGTGTCTGTGTGTCTGTGTGTCTGTGTGTCGGGTTTCTGGGTGTCTGTGTGTCTGTGTGTCTGGGTGTCTGGGTGTCTGTGTGTCTGTGTGTCAGGGTGTGTGTGTCTGTGTGTCTGTGTGTCTGGGTGTCTGGGTGTCTGTGTGTCTGTGTGACCGCGTGTCCGGCTGTCGGTGCTGTGTGGGTGCGAGCGCTGGTGGCCGCGTGTCTCCGTGTCCGCCAGCGGCGGTGCCGTGGTGCCACTCACGTCTTGGAGGTCGCACCCGCGCAGCGTCACCGTGTGGTTCAGGGAGTCCTTGTAGTTGAGGTTCACTTTGGCCGTGAGCTCACCCTTCCTGCACCGAGCTCCAAACGGGTGCTCCAGCGAGGCCGACACGTCCAGCTGGTCCCCGCCCGCCGCATTGCTCAACTGGGCACACGGTGGGGGGGAGGGTCACGCTCAGTTGGGCGGTCGGCGCGGGGCGGCCGCTGGGTTCGAATCCAGCGGGCGCCCCCTGGTTAACACTGCGGTGGTGTGTCATGACCATAGTGGTAGTAACACGACTAACAACGCGCCGTCCGACGTTAAAATATCCCGTGACGGAGGCTACACAAGTTTTTAAACATCGAGATCGACGAACTAATTTCTTTAGAACTGCTTTTTGTCTTTTAGTTTGTTGTCCTACGTATGGTGCGAAAGAAGTTAAACACACAAACTCACAACAGAGACCCATAAGCTCACAACAGAGACCCATTTCTCTAGAACTACTTTTAGTGTTTAGCTTGTTGTCCTACGTACGGTGCGAAAGAAGTTCACACACACACATAACACACATACGTAACAACACACACATTCGCAAGAGTAATTGGCCATTGTGTTCCGCCGTTCAAATTTTGAGAACGTTACACTCCAAATCACTCGTTTAGGAACACGCAGCAGCAGCGGCAGTAGTGGTCATCACTTCCTGCTCTGAAGACCTGGCAAGACCCTCCTGAAATTGAGTCTTGAGCCACTTGCTTTGTCTGTTATCTCCGTGTTAGCGTCCAGGCCGGCTGGGGGGGGGGGTGTAGGGGGCCGGGGGGCCGGGGGGCCAAGGGGGCCGGGGAGTCCGGAGAAGGAGTGGGGGCGGCGAGGGAGGACGGAGGTGTCACCTCGTACGCCAGCCTCTGCTTGACGACGCGGCCGTCCCACGACACGTCCAGGCTCTCGCTGAGCAGGCGCTCGCTACGGCGGAGCGACACGCACACGCGGCCTCGCTCCAGCCCCAGCGCGCGCTTCATCTGCACCACCACGGACCGTCGCAAACAACCAAACGCGCACACACACACGCAGGGACGCAGTCATGCACACACACAAAGACAAAGATAAAAATCCCCCGTGTAGCCTTAACAGACTGTAGGGGAAAGTGCTGTTAGCGAGCACCTATGAAGGCCGGAACGGTACACGAGGGGGTGGGTGGCCAACACCACGCTCGACCGTCTTTGTCTCCCCAGTGGCGATGTTTACACACTGCACCGGGTACTCATTTGAGGCTGAGTCGACCTAAGGGAGGCTCAGGACCGGTTCAGATAATCGTCACCGGTGTTGGCCGTGAGCAGGAATCGAACCCGGGTGGCCAGTTTCGTAGCGCAGCGCGCTAACCGCTACACTGACCGCTCCCGGTACACACACACACACACGGACACACACGCACGATCGAAGAGATGTAGTCGTGCACACGTACGTACACAGAGGGATACACACGCAGAGATGCAAGCATGTGCACGCACACTCACGGACACACAGGAAAACACTTGCAGACACGCACGCACAGACGCACATTAGCAGAGACACGCACGCACGCAGAGACACGGGCACTCCCAAACGCGCACACACACAGACACACACACGTGCGCGCAGTCACGCAACGGGGGGGGGGGGGGGCACGTGTCGCCCCGCCTCTCTGCCCTCCACATCGCCCTGCGCCACCCTGCGAGGCCCCCCCGTGCCGTTGGCCCGCGGGGCCCCACTCACCTCGCCCGTGCCCAACTGCACGCAGCCCTCGTAGGAGCCGGCGCCAAGCTCCCTCCGCGTCTGCGCCTTCTTCTCCATCGTCAGGTTCAGGTGCACGGGCTGCTTCCCATTCCAGGAGACCTGGGCCTGTTGACGCGCGCGCACACACACACGCGGTAAGCACACTCGCGCACGAAGCCTTGCACACGGTGGCTGTGGTGGGTGCGGTGCACTGCGGCCGGGCGAAACGAGGGCGCGCGAGACGTGCCACGCAGCCATCATCACCTTGCCGGTGAGCTTGCGCGCCGCGCGCTGCAGCAGCGTGGACAAGTCCAGGGTCTTGACGAGGAGGCGCTCGTACGGCTGCTGCAGGAACAGCATCCCCTCGTGCCGGCTGTCCTTGTTGGTCGTGTAAACGCTCAGCATGATCTGCACAGAGACGTACAGGCTTTTGACTGGCGGGGCACGTGCTTGTTGAGCGAGCGCACGGTGAGGCCGGGGCAGCGCACGACGAGGCGTTGTGGCCCGGATGTGTGCGCCCGGCCGCCTTCCGTCCATCCCCGGTGGCGATGTTTACACGCCGCACCAGGTACTCATTTCAGGCCGAGTCAACCTAGGGGAGGCCCGGGACCGGTTCAGAAACTCGTCACTTGGTGTTGGTGGCCGTGAGCAGGAATCAAACTCGGGTGCAGGGTTCGTGGCGCAGCGGCGCTGACCGCTGGCGCCGCCGCTCCCATCGCACTTGCAAGCACACGCCGACACGCACGGGGAGTGGTGAAGTGTCGCTGAAGGGGCCTGTGGGCCCTGGCGTCACGGGCCTCTGCGCCGTGGGTCCTGGTGCCGTGGTGCGGCGTGCGACGTGCACCTGGTCTTTGCCGGCCCAGGACACGCGCAGCTCGTCCTGGTAGTCGTGCGGCGCGTGGTTCAGGTAGGCGAACACTTTGCTCTTCTCGGGGAAGGCCGCCACAAACGGCTGCTCCAGGCTCCCTGCGCAAGCGGGGGGCACGCGGGGGACACGCGGGGATCACTCACGCGGCACATGCACCTGCGTCGCTCACCCCACTATTGCACCTGGAGTCTCTCGCCTCCACATCCCCCCCACCCCATCACTTGCCCAACAAACTACACCTGCGTCGCTCACCCCACTGCGCCACACCTGCACAGGCATCTTACGCGTCCAAGGCGAGCTCAGGGGAGGTCCAGGAGAGAGGCGAGAGGCCATTGGGGAATCCGAGAGTCAAGGCGGGGGTCGGGGGTTATGGAGTAGCGTGACGAGGTCAAGGAGGGGTCAAGAGCAAATCACGACGTTTCGGAAGCAACACAAGCTTCCGTTACTTTACCGAAAGAACTAAAGAGTATGGATCATTGCGGTCACGAAAACTTAAGATCTAGATTGAGGGGTCACGAGCTTGCGGGTTAGAGTTAGAGTCGGGATGGGGTATTGGGATTCGCACGGGGAAGGGGTGGGGCGAGGGGGTCACAGTGGGGTCATGGGGTCGGGGGCAAGGTCGTGGTTGTGGGGGGGGAGGTCAGGATGGGGGAACGCACCGGGGAGGGGGGGCGAGGGGGTCAAGGTGGGGTCAGGAGCAAGGTGGCGGTTGTGGGGGTCGGGGGTCAGGGTGGGGGAGGGCACCGGTGAGGCTGTGGGTGCCCCACAGGCTGGGCAGTGGCCCCGTGTAGGAGCCGTTGAGTAGGAGCCGCTGGGCCCCCCACGTGAGCTTGTGGCTCAGTGAGAGGAGCGGCCCCGCCCTCGTCACCCGCGTCACGCACAGCACACGCTTGGGCACCGCCTTGAGCTGCGGGGCACACGGAGGGGGGGGTAGCAACAACACGGACGCACACCACCAAAGACAAAGGTCACCCGTGTGTAGCCTCAACGGGCTGTTGGGACAAGTGCTGTTACCGAGCACCTCCGAAGGCCGGGGACGGCACGCAGGGTTGAGGTCGCGGCTGGGTTCAGGGTCAGAACCAAGGCAAGGACGAGGGTGAGCGTGAGGATTGGGTTCTGGCTCAAGTTGTGCATTGAGCGCGAGGGTCAGGATTATCGCGGTTGACCACGCACGGTGCGGAAGAAATTTAATATATAAATGCGAGAGCTAGGGTTGGGGTCAGGGCTACGGTAAGAGCTAGGGTTGGGGTCAGGGTCAAGGTGAATTTTGGGGTCAGGGCTAGGGGTGGGGTCAAGGTCAAGGTGAATGTTGGGGTCAGGGCTGAGGTTGGGGTCAAGGTCAAAGCTAGGATTAGGGTCAAGGTCAGGGCTAAGGTTGGGATCAGAGACAAGGCAAGGAAGAGGGTGAGCGTGGGGATTGGGTTCTGGCTCAGAATGTGGGTTAAGCGCGAGAGTTCAGGTCATGACGAGCCGGCTGCATTCGGTGTCCTGGTTAGCGTCTGGCTGGCTCCTGGAGGTTCGGTTCAAGCGGGCGGCATGGGTCAGGGGGCAGCGCCGGCGGGGCCGCGCGGCATGGCCGCACCTTGCCGATCGAGTGGGTGAGCTCCAGCGTCTTGGAGTAGCGCCCCTTCTCTCCCTCGAGCTTCACGGCGGCCTCCACACGCTCCTTGTTCACAGTGGCCGTCGCGTTGCCCAGCAACTGCCCGGGACTCTTGACGGCCTGAACCCGCACAAGACAGCTCGAACATTGGTGGCGGCAGTTGTGGTCGCAACTCGCGGTCGTGTTTGTGGTTGTGTCAGCGGTTGTGTCCGTGGTTGTGTTAGTGGTTGTGTAAGTGGTTGTGTAAGTGGTTGTATTAGCGGTTGTGTTAGCGGTTGTGTTAGTGGTTGTGTAAGTGGTTGTATTAGTGGTTGAGTTAGTGGTTGTGTTAGTGGTTGTGTAAGTGGTTGTATTAGCGGTTGTGTTAGCGGTTGTGTTAGTGGTTGTGTTAGCGGTTGTGTTAGTGGTTGTAACAGTGGGTGTGTGACTCTCGTACCCGCACGATCAGCTCCACGGCTCCCGGCAGGGACCGCACCGCATTCTGCCGCGAACTCAGCATCAGACGGTAGCTGCATGGTGAGAGAGCGGCACGGCTCAGCGCGGTACAGCGTGTTCGAGTGTCCGTGTGTACGTGTGTGCGTGTGTGTGTGTCTGTGTGTATCTGCACGTGTCTATTGTGTGCGTGCATTGGCTGGGTCATGTTGCCCGCATACCCAGCCACCGCTTGCCCAAGCAGCTTCTGTTAGGCCGCATAGAGGGGGCTAAATGGGCACGGCACGGGCTAGAGAAGAGATGGAGCTGATGCGGCACAAGAGGACGTGGAGCTGAGTGGACTGCCGATAACTGGCTGCAGCGGTGTCAAGATCAACCTCTGTGGAGGAGGCTCGTGAAGGATGCTACTGGGCAGTTGGAGATGAGTCGCCCTCCAGCAACCACAACGGGTGAAGAAGCGACGCTCACAACAACGAGCGGAGCGCCGGGCAGATAAAACTCAGCGAATTGGCACAATAGGGGACACAGGTGCTGCCTCTACCAGTTACTTCAGTCAGTCAATCCATGTGCACGTTGTGTGTATATGTTGTGGTTATGTGTTCTGTGTATGTGTAGTGCATGTGCAGTGGGGGGCGGTAGTGTAGCGGTCAGCGCACTGTGCTATGAACCCAGCGACCCCGGTTCGATTATAACCGGGGTCGGTAATTACTGCTCACGAACGATAACAGTTGCGAATATCTAAACCTGTCCTGGGCCTCCCCTACGTCTTCTCAGCCTTACACGGATAGCTGGTGCGGTGTGTAAAACATCACCACTGGGGAGACAAAGGCGGCCGGGCGTGGTGTTGTCCACCCACTCCCTCGCGTGCCGTGCCGGCCTGCGTAGGCGCCACTCACCAACAGAGCTTGCCCCAACAGGTCTGTCGGAGGCTACTGCGGGGGATGTTTCGTCCTTGCGCGTGTATTCACCTCTCCAGAGAGGGGATGCTGCTAAGCGACAGCTGAAGCTTCTTCGCGGGCTCGTACTCCACCTTGACGGAGCCGTTCAGGAGCCACCCCTTCTGGTAGAGCGCCGTGTCCACCTGCGGGTGCGGGCGGGCCAACGCGGGGCCCAAGGCAGGTTCAGAATCGGAAACGTTTATTTGTACTGGAGGAATCCGACGAGCTATAAATGTCCAGTAGGTTACCTGCTAACTCACTTTTTTTATTTTACCATGTAAGGCCCATTGAGCTATTTAGCTCTTTTTTTAGAATCGACCTGGCAGCAATTGATAGCTCAACGAAGTGGCTCATCATCATCGCGTGGAAATTCATAGCGCCAGCCAAACACTCTAAACGCGTGACGTCGATTCCCTCGCGTGCCATGCCGTGCCGGCCTGCGTGGCCGGGATAGCCGGAGTGGCCGGCGGGGCACCTTGACGGCGCTGGGGACCCCAGCTTGCGCCAGCGTGGGGAAGTTGTGCTCCGCGGCGAGCGCCGCCTTTGCCGACACCGACTCGAAGCGGCCGGAGCCCGAGAGCTGAGCCCGGGCCGAGCGCTCGTCCAGCGTCACCTCCAGGGACACCTTCGCCTCTGCGCGTCGCACACATGCATGGTGGACGCAACCGCAGACACGCACGGTGTAGCCTCAACAGACCGCTGGGGCAAGTGCTGTTAGCGAGTAGTAGTGGCCAGCACCACCGTACCCGGCCACCTTTTATGCGTCCTCAGTGCCGATGTTAACGCACCACACAAGGTAACTCATTTAAGGCTGAGTCGATCTAGGGGAGGGCCCGGGAACCGGTTCAAATATTGGTCACTCCTATAGGTGGTTGGCGGGAATCGAAATCGGGTCGCCAGGTTTGTAGCGCAGCACGCTAACCGCTGCACCACTGCTCCCCACTCCCCACTACATACATAAAGACAAAGATCCAACGCTATAACCTTGACAGACTTTTGGGGCAAGTGCTGTTAGCGAGTAGCACCTATGAAGGCCGGCACGGCACACAAGGGGGTGGGGCGGCCAGCACCACACCCGTCTGCCTTTGTCTCCTAGGTGCGGTGTGTATTTTCTATACATCGCACCAAGCTACTAACACATAAACAAACTCACGCACACGCACAACACACGGGTCACGGGAGAACCACTGGGGTCACCGGGGTCACGAGAGATCCGCACCGTCCGGCTTGCGGTCGAGCGTGGCCCTGAGCAGCGTGCGGTCGGGGAGGGCGGCCGCCACGTTCTGGGTGATGTGCAGCTCAACCTTCTGCTCCACACCGTGGGGGGGGGGGGGGCGCGTGGAGGGGGGTGGGTTGGGGTAGTGGGAGGGCAAGTGAGTCATTAGGTGCCCACGCCCGTCGTGGCGCGTGGTGTAGTGGGCGGGGAGCGTGCGGCGCAGTGCCGGAGGGTGCATGGAGCAGCGACCCCGCACCCGAGGGTTTTTGTAGCTGAGTGTCGTTTCCGTGCGTGCGTCATCCACGGCCGTCCGGAGGAGGCCGCTCAGCTCCGACGGCTTCTTCTCTCCGTGGCCGACGACCTCCATCCGCTTGGGGACGCCCCAACCCTGAGCAGCGCACCGCGGGACAGCACGAATCACTTCCATCACAAGTCAACTCCACACCCCCCCACCCCGCGTGCCCCTTCCAATCCGCATGGGGGTCCCTCACACACAGGGGCTCGCCAGGCTAGAGACTCGTCGCAACGCCGCACTCCTCACACTCGCGCCGGGCTGCTGCTGCCGCTGCCGTGCTGTCGATTGTTGAGCTTCCCGGTTGAATCGTTAGATCACGACGCGGATAGTTTAACCGAGCCAGATCAGGCCACAGAAGGACTCGGCTTGGAGTTGACCCTTAGCCCTGTGGAACCCTGGGAGTTTTAAAACACCAGCGAACCGAGCAGATGCTCAGGAGCGACAGCCCAGCTTGTGCGCAGAGCCAGCGAGCTCCGAGCCGCTGGGTTCAGTCCTCCACGTAGTGCTGAGAGGACCGTGAATGTACGCCGAGAGCGGCGAGCGACGATCGGACTAAACAACAGGGAGGAGGGGGCTGTAACGGTCGGCGCCGCAACAGAACGCGTCCCCAGCACCTGGAGGCGGCCGCAGCCGTTGAGGACGGAGGCGTTCAAGGAGGTGCTTGCCGCCGCAGGCCTGAAAGCGGCCCCAGCCTTCACGTCGCAGGCGTCCAGCTGCAGGTGCAGCGTCCCGTCGTAGCCATCACTCCAACCGGCCGACACCGCCAGCCGGCTCTGCACCGGCAGCGAGGGCAGCGGGGAGCGTGCTGCACGACGGCGCGCCTGGGCGGGAGGCCACGACCTTCCCGTCGAGCGCCCCGGGTGGCCGCCCCTTGGGCCGTCGGCCTCCGAGTGGGACCCGGGGGAGCGGGCGGAGCGGGCCGAGCCCTGCTGCAGTGTAACCTCCAGCCGCAGCCGGGGCCTGCACGCCGTCTTCACATTGAGGTTCAGCCCCAGGTGGTCAGCGGCGCCGTCGAGCTGCGAGTCCGTGGCGCAGCCGCTCGCCTGGCCTTGGCCTCTCAGGGAGGCCGTCTTGGGCACCTTCAAGTTCTGAGGACGTCGGCGCACGGGGAGTAAAGACGCCAATGCTACGGCGCATGAACTTCGTCGGCGCAGCTGTCCTAGCAACACCTCTCGTGGGCCGGACTCGAATAAGTGAGAACCTACGATGTGCCGGACGGCTGCTTGGTATTTTAATCCTCGTCACACACCGATTAAGGTGCGCTCCGGGAGGCAATGGTGTGCATATTTGCACTACAAATTATAAACCCGGGTACACCGTACTGTACCTATCTGTTTTATAGAATTCAAAAAACCCGTTCACTTGCACGCCACGTGCTCTGTTGGTATTTTACATACACGTTACGAATAAACGGATTGAATGCCTCGAGGTTGAGCAGAGGGCAGACTCGCTCGCGGTTCGCACGCCCACCTGCAGCGCCTTACACCGGTTATCCAAGGAGGCGGTGGCGTCCCACTTGGAGGCAACTTTGCCCGCAGCCTTCAGCGTGACGCGGCACTCCCCGCTGTCCAGTGAGGCTGACAGGGAGGGCGTCTCCCCGCCCTGCACCAGCACTGACAGGCGGCTCGCGTCGGGCAGGCCGGCGCTCTTCAGCCGCGGCACCGTGTGGCGCAGCATCGACTCCAGGCTGAAGGAGTTGCACTGCGTCTTGAGGGCCCAATCGGCGCCTTTGCCGTCCCATGTCATGCTCGACTTGATGTCCACGGGGCAGCCCTGCACCTCGGCCGAGCCCTTGGTCTGCATGGAGGCTGGGACACCCCAGTCCTGCGCCACACGGAAGACAGAAGTGTCGCGATCGATGTTAGGACTGACACGGTTTTGCATTCACGTACAAATCAGAGATCATCACCCTCAAGCTCGGGTGCCCTGCGCCCACATCACCGAGAGTCGGGGGCACTTGTTGTCTGCTGTCAGCGTCCACGTGCTCTTCTTCTCCGGCTTGAGCTCCCCGTCCACCTTCATGTTGCACTTCCCGCTCTTGAGCTCGGCCGAGCCGTGGTAGCCGTCCTTCCAGTCAGCCTGCAGGCTCAGCTTGTTGTCGTCGGGCAGTCCGGCGCTCTTCAGCCGTGGCACCGTGTGGCGCAGCGTCGACTCCAGGCTGAAAGAGTTGCACTGCGTCTTGAGGGCCCAGTCGGCGCCTTTGCCGTCCCACGTCACACTCGACTTGATGTCCACGGGGCAGCCCTGCACCTCGGCCGAGCCCTTGGCCTGCATGGAGGCCGGCACGCCCCAGTCCTGCGCCACACCGGGTTGTACACGTAGGTCAGTACTGGTGCCACCAGGGGCCGGGCACATTTTCTCACAGGCAGACACGGAGACAGGAACAGCCCCTACTTTCCCCCACCTCTGGAAAGTATAACCTTGGACCCATTTCGCATCACCCCTACGTTTAGGCATATTCCCCTTGTTCGCACCCTCCTCAAGAAGGGCTACCTCCTCTTTCTCCCCGTCCAGAAGCTCGTCCGACCTGTCGCACCGACGCTTAAGCGGAATTCCTAAAAACTTCCACGACGAGGCTCGCGTAAAGGCAGGAGATTCGTCAAAGAGTCTCGAGCTGAGGTCCACGTTGGTGTTTTTTTTGCGAACTTTGTTCGACGTCCATTTCTTAAAACCTAAAGGGACAGTTGGAGACTACTGTTTACAGAGCCGCGGCAAAGTCGAATGATGAAAGATGGACGTACCTGCAGCTTGGGACACCTGTTGGTGGCGGCCAGGTCCCACTGGGCCTTCTTCCCGGTCCGCGCCGTGCCGTTGAGCTGCACCTCGCACTTGCCCGTGAGCAGCTTGGCGGATGCCTCGTACTGCTTGGCCCAGTCCAGCTTGAGTGAGAGGCGGTTGTCGTCGGGCAGCCCGGCGCTCTTCAGCTGCAGCACCGTGTGGCGCAGCGTCGACTCCAGGCTGAAGGAGTTGCACTGCGTCTTGAGGGCCCAGTCGGCGCCTTTGCCATCCCACGTCACGCTCGACTTGATGTCCACGGGGCAGCCCTGCACCTCGGCCGAGCCCTTGGTCTGCATGGCGGCCGGCACGCCCCAGTCCTGCGCCACATGGAGAGAAAAGCATTTGGATCGATGTTAGGACCGACACAGTTTTGCAATCACGGACAATGCACAGGCCGTCGCCCTCACTCCCGTGTGCCTTGTGACCACGTCACCGAGAGCCGGGGGCACTTGTTGGTTGCCGTCAGCGTCCACGTGCTCTTCTTCTCCGGCTTGAGCTCCCCATCCACCTTCACGTTGCACTTCCCGCTCTTCAGCTCGGCTGAGCCCCGGTAGATATTCTTCCAGTCGGCCCGCAGGCTCAGCTTGTTGTCGTCGGGCAGGCCGGCGCTCTTCAGCTGCGGCACCGTGTGACGCAGCGTCGACTCCAGGCTGAAGGAGTTGCACTGAGTCTTGAGGGCCCAGTCGGCCCCTTTGCCGTCCCACGTCACGCTCGACTTGATGTCCACGGGGCAGCCCTGCACCTCGGCCGAGCCCTTGGCCTGCATGGCGGCCGGCACGCCCCAGTCCTGCACCAGACAGAGAAAGAGAGAGATGTTGCGGTGCCTTCACACGTGAGCCATCTCGCGCACAACATCGTTCTTAAAACCGCGCAACTTAAAGCCTTTCTAGTTCCGAGGCGTACAGCAAGTTGCAGGGTCGTGGGTGTCCCCGACCACCGCTGAATCTCGGAACGCGCGAGCGGTTCAGCATTAATTTTATATAGGGAGGCGGAGTAGCGCCGTTGTTTTTAAAGACATTGTTACTCAACACCGAGAACCGTAGGGAAACTACCGCCACACTCTACGACAGCTTTCACCAAACCATGCCACATGGCCTTGTGGGAGCCTCGGTACCGATACAATTATTTTATTTTAAAATGTTATTTTCCGATTTCAGTTTGATGACGTACACGTACGTCATCGGAACGAAATTGGAAGAAAACTGACGATGTAAAGGTAACATCATCGGAAGAGGGAAGGATTAATCATCTGCAACAACTGCTCACTCAGATGTTTGCAACAAGAGGGCTTTGGGCCACGCTCCTCACTGCAAAGCCCTGGCCACTTTCCACTTCGCTGCAGCCCCCCCCCCCCACTCATGTCAGGAATGTAACAGCCAATCACGTATCGGCAAATGTTCCACATGACGAACCACGTCGCTGCAAATCACCGAGCGGATCGCTTGAAAGTTGAATCTCTACTTCTGCGGCGAGATTCTAGAATCTGCGGCGAGATTTTAGAATCTCTACTTTAAGCAGGCAGAAGCACAACTACCCGCAACCGGCAACAAAGACATCCGAAAGGTTGCATGCAACTAAGCCGGGCAAACTGGTCACCCAGGTGTAGATGCGTCCCGCGGGACCGACGCGTTTTTTTTTCGATCACGGACGTCACACGGGCCATTGCCCTCATGCCCAGGTACCCCGTGCCCACATTACCGAGAGCCGAGGGCACTTGTTGTCTGCCGTCAGAGTCCATGTGCTCTTCTTCTCCGGCTTGAGCTCCCCGTCCACCTTCACGTTGCACTTCCCGCTCTTCAGTTCGGCCGAGCCGCGGTAGACGTTCTTCCAGTCAGCCCGCAGGCTCAGCTTGTTGTCGTCGGGCAGGCCGGCACTCTTCAGCCGCGGCACCGTGTGGCGCAGCGTCGACTCCAGGCTGAAGGAGTTGCACTGCGTCTTGAGGGCCCAGTCGGCGCCTTTGCCGTCCCATGTCACGCTCGACTTGATGTCCACGGGGCAGCCCTGCACCTCGGCCGAGCCCTTGGCCTGCATGGCAGCCGGCACACCCAAGTCCTGCGCCACACAGAGAAAGAGAGAGATGTTGCGGTGCCTTCACATGTGAGCCATCTTGCGCACAACAACATCGTTCTTGAAACCGCGCAGCTTAAAGCCTTTCTAGTTCCGAGGCATACTGCAAGTTGCAGGGTCGTGGGTGTCCCCGACCACCGCTGAATCTCGGAACGCGCGAGCGGTTTAGCATAAATTTCATATAGGGATGAGGAGTAGAGCCGTTATTTTTAGAGACATTGTTACTCAACACCGAGAACCGTAGGGAAACTACCGCCACACTCTACGACAGCTGGCACCAAACAATGCCACATGGCCTTGTGGGAGCCTCAGTACCGATACAATTATTTTATTTAGAAAAATTATTTTCCGATTTCAGTTTGATGACGTACACGTACGTCATCGGAATGAAATCGGAAGAAAAACTGATGATGTAAAGGTAACATCATCGGAACGGGGAAGGGTTAATCATCTGCAACAACTGCTCACTCAGATGTTTGCAACAAGAGGGCTTTGGGCCATGCTCCTCACCGCAAAGCCCTGGCCACTGGCCACTTTCCACTTCGCTGCAGCCCCCCCCCCCCACTCATGTCAGGACTGTAACAACCAATCACGTGTCGGCAAATGTTCCACATGACGAACCACGTCACTGCAAATCACCGAGCAGATCGCTTGAAAGTGGAACCTCTACTTCCGCGGCGAGATTCTAGAATCTGCGGCGAGATTTTAGAATCTCTACTTTAAGCAGGCTGAAGCACAACTGCCCGCAACCGACAACAGAGACATCCGAACGGTTGCATGCAACTAAGCCGGGCAAACAAGTCACCCAGGTGTAGACGCGTCCCGTGGGACCAACGCATTCTTTTTTTCGATCACGGACATCACACGGACCATTGCTCTCACGCCCGGGTACCCCGTGCCCACATTACCGAGAGCCGGGGGCACTTGTTGTCTGCCGTCAGAGTCCATGTGCTCTTCTTCTCCGGCTTGAGCTCCCCATCCACCTTCACGTTGCACTTCCCGCTCTTCAGTTCGGCCGAGCCGTGGTAGACGTCCTTCCAGTCAGCCCGCAGGCTCAGCTTGTTGTCGTCGGGCAGGCCGGCACTCTTCAGCCGCGGCACCGTGTGGCGCAGCGTCGACTCCAGACTGAAGGAGTTGCACTGCGTCTTGAGGGCCCAGTCGGCGCCTTTGCCGTCCCACGTCACGCTCGACTTGATGTCCACGGGGCAGCCCTGCACCTCGGCCGAGCCTTTGGCCTGCATGGCGGCCGGCACACCCAAGTCCTGCGCCACACAGAGAAAGAGAGAGATGTTGCGGTGCCTTCACACGTGAGCCATCTTGCGCACAACAACATCGTTCTTGAAACCGCGCAACTTAAAGCCTTTCTAGTTCCGAGGCGTATTGCAAGTTGCAGGGTCGTGGGTGTCCCCGACCCCCGCTGAATCTCAAAACGCGCGAGCGGTTCAGCATAAATTTCATATAGGGATGGGGAGTCGAGCCGTTATTTTTAGGGACATTGTTACTCAACACCGAGAACAAAAGGGGAAACTACCGCCACACTCTACGACAGCTGGCACCAAACAATGCCACATGGCCTTGTGGGAGCCTCGGTACCGATACAATTATTTTATTTAGAAAAATTATTTTCCGATTTCAGTTTGATGACGTACACGTACGTCATCGGAATGAAATCGTAAGAAAAACTGATGATCTAAAGGTAACATCATCGGAACGGGGAAGGGTTAATCATCTGCAACAACTGCTCACTCAGATGTTTACAACAAGAGGGCTTTGGGCCATGCTCCTCACCGCAAAGCCCTGGCCACTGGCCACTTTCCACTTCGCTGCAGCCCCCCCCCCCCACTCATGTCAGGACTGTAACAACCAATCACGTGTCGGCAAATGTTCCACATGACGAACCACGTCACTGCAAATCACCGAGCAGATCGCTTGAAAGTGGAACCTCTACTTCCGCGGAAAGATTCTAGAATCTGCGGTGAGATTTTAGAATCTCTACTTTAAGCAGGCTGAAGCACAACTGCCCGCAACCAACAACAGAGACATCCGAACGGTTGCATGCAACTAAGCCGAGCAAACAAGTCACCCAGGTGTAGACGCGTCCTGTGGGACCGACGCATTCTTTTTTTCGATCACGGACATCACACGGGCCATTGCTCTCACGCCCGGGTACCCCGTGCCCACATTACCGAGAGCCGGGGGCACTTGTTGTCTGCCGTCAGCGTCCACGTGCTCTTCTTCTCCAGCTTGAGCTCCCCGTCCACCTTCACGTTGCACTTCCCGCTCTTCAGTTCGGCCAAGCCGCGGTAGCCGTCCTTCCAGTCGGCTCGCAGGCTCAGCTTGTTGTCGTCGGGCAGGCCGGCGCTCTTCAGCCGCGGCACCGTGTGACGCAGCGTAGACTCTAGGCTGAAGGAGTTGCACTGCGTCTTGAGGGCCCAATCGGTGCCTTTGCCGTCCCATGTCACGCTCGACTTGATGTCCACGGGACAGCCCTGCACCTCGGCCGAGCCCTTGGCCTGCATGGCGGCTGGCACACCCCAGTCCTGCGCCACACGGTCACGGAGAACGGGCGGGTATGAACGTCCCCTCGACGTTGAGACTGCACCAACATAGCCACTGCCATGATTACCATCGCATACACAACTACCCCCCCACCACCGCTACCACTCACAGAGTCGCAGTGATTTCCTGTTCACAGGATGGGTGAGGCATCGGGATTGGTGCGGCATCGGTGCTCATCTCCTATTTAAAGCCCTGAGCCAGTGGTGGATGTTCCACATTCAAATGGTGCACTGGCGAGTCTCCCACGAACACAGCCGCTGTTGACTTCCCCACAGAGTGACTCTCGTTCTATCGACCCCGGACAGACGATTTGGCCGAGTTGACCCCCTCAAGCCAGGATCCGAACTCGCGACCTTCAGACCGCAAGCCGCTGGCTCTATACCGCTGCCTCTACCGCTGGAACTACCGCCGAGCCACCTTGCCTGCCTAAAAATGCCACGAGCCTCATGTACGTATGCAAATACGATTAACTTATTTTACACCATACATAGCCAACCATGCTAATCTGAGGAAACACCATTCATGTCCTGGAGAGAATCATGTCGCTGGACGCGCGGAAACAAAACCGGCGTTGGCTGTGCGAGACGCACCTGCAACTTGGAACACCTGTTGGTGGCGGCCATGTCCCACTGGGCCTTCTTCCCGGTCCGCGCCGTGCCGTTGAGCTGCACCTCGCACTTGCCCGTGAGCAGCTTGGCGGATGCCTCGTACTGCTTGATCCAGTCCAGCTTGAGGGAGAGGCGGTTGTCGTCGGGCAGTCCAGCGCTCTTCAGCTGCGGCACCGTGTGACGCAGCGTCGACTCCAGGCTGAAGGAGTTGCACTGCGTCTTGAGGGCCCAGTCGGCGCCTTTGCCGTCCCATGTCACACTCGACTTGATGTCCACAGGGCAACCCTGCACCTCGGCCGAGCCCTTGGTCTGCATGGTGGCCGGCACGCCCCAGTCCTGCGCCACACCAATAAGAGAAGCATCGCGATCGATGTTAGGACTGACACGGTTTTACATTTGCGGACAAAACAGAGATCATTGCCCTCACGCCCGGGAGCCCCGCGGCCACGTCACCGAGAGGCGGGGGCACTTGTTGTCTGCCGTCAGCATCCACGTGCTCTTCTTCTCCGGCTTGAGCTCCCCGGCCACCTTCACGTTGCACTTCCCGCTCTTGAGCTCGGCCGAGCCACGGTAGCCGTCCTTCCAGTCGGTCTGCAGGCTCAGCTTGTTGTCATCGGGCACGCCGACGCTCTTCAGTTGTGGGACGTTGTGCTTGAGTTTGCCGAGCAGGCTGTAGGAGCCGCAGGCCGTGTCGAGGCCCAGCTCCACGCGCCGCTCGTCGTAGCGCAGCAACGACTTGAGGTTGATGGGGCATCCGGCGCGGTCGGCTGAGCCCTTGAGCTTCACCTTCCCGGGGACTCCCAAGTCCTGGCCATGTCACAAACACACGGTGCGTCGTAACTCGTACCCATGGCGCTTGGACCAACGTACACCACGCTCCAGCCACACCCCCGAGCCGTAACTCCGATGCCACAGCTCACACCACACGGGAGCATGCAACACGATGGCTAGGAGATGTTAACTACCTATCCTGGTATGCAGGAGGACATGGGTTTCATCCCGACCCCGATGCCTGCTGTACATTTGGGGTTGGCATGTCTCTCTTGCAGGAAACGCTGCGTCACGTCCGCCGGCGCGCTCACCTTGACGGCGGGGCACTGGTTGCTCCCGGAGAAGGCCCACTCAAGCCGATCCTTGGCCTTGATGTCGGCCGTCACGTTCAAGTGGCAGCGGCCGCTGCTCAGCTCCACCTCAGCGCGGTACTTCCCGCCGTCTCCGCCGCCTGCGAGAAGCGCGACGCGGGAGTCGGGGGGCAGCCCGCGCTCTCGCAGCGCCGCCGCGTCATGCTGCAGCCGTGCTTGCAGCGACAGCTTGGGCCTGCACGTGGCCCGAGCCTCCAGCGCTGCCCGTTGACCGTCAGCGAATGCCGAGACAGTCAGGGCCCCCGCGCACGCGTCCTCGCGCCGTACCGAGCCCATGGTGATCGCCTGGGCCGGGAAGCCCGCGTCCTGTGGCGGGTCGGGTTTTAGCCGGTAGGGAAGGGGGGTGGGGGGGCATGAGCGGAGATCGGGAGGCAGTGGTGAAGGGTTAAAAAGGGGAGAGCAGCAAAGTGGCATGGCCACTCGCCGGGCAGCGCGTGAGCTTGGCTCCATAACCGAGAGCGATTCGCCTCCGGCAACGAGAGCGGCGCCTCCGCTAGACGGGGTTTCCCGGATTCAGCATGCGATGTCGCGACGCCCCTCAAGCTTCTCCACCTGTTCACGTCTGTGCCCGCGCATGGCCCTATGAGCGTGCCCCCACATGCATGGCCACCCGTGCGCTGTGACCTTGCCTCGTCTCACCTTCAATAGGGGGCAGTTGTTCTCCGAAAAAAGCCTCCACTCTGCTTCCTTCTTCGCCTTCGTCTTGATCTCCCCGTCCACCTTCACGTTGCACTTCCCGGATGTCAGCTGTGCCGAGCCACGGTAGCCATCCTTCCAGTCGGCCTGCACAGTGAGTTTGTTGTCGTCGGGCAGTCCGGCGCTCTTCAGCCGCGGCACCGTGTGGCGCAGCGTCGACTCCAGGCTGAAGGAGTTGCACTGCGTCTTGAGGGCCCAGTCGGCCCCTTTGCCGTCCCACGTCACGCTCGACTTGATGTCCACGGGGCAGCCCTGCACCTCGGCCGAGCCCTTGGTCTGCATGGCGGCCGGAACGCCCCAGTCCTACGCCACACAGATGACAGAAGCGGAGCGATCGATGTTATGACCGACACGGTTTTGCATTCGCGGACAAAACAGAGATCATCGCCCTCACACCCGGGTGCCCTGCGCCCACGTCACCGAGATCCGGGGGCACTTGTTGTCTGCCGTCAGCGTCCACGTGCTCTTCTTCTCCAGCTTGAGCTCCCCGTCCACCTTCACGTTGCAGTTCCCGCTCTTCAATTCGGCCGAGCCGCGGTAGCTGTCCTTCCAGTCAGCCCGTAGGCTGAGCTTGTTGTCATCGGGCAGCCCGGTGCTCTTCAGCTGTGGGATGTTGTGCTTCAGTTTGCCGAGCAGGCTGTAGGAGCCACAGGCCGTGTCGAGGCCCAGCTCAGCGCGCCGGTCGTCATAGCGCAGCAGCGACTTGAGGTTAATGGGGCAGCCGGCACGGTCGGCCGAGCCCTTGAGCTCCACCTTCCCGGGGACCCCAACATCCTGGCCACATCGCAAACACACGGCACGCCGTTGAGCTTGAGCGCTTACTCAGGAAGCCACTCATACCCAAGCCGCATGCACCAACGCACGCCCGTGCCAAACGGAAAGAGGCCGTATCGCAGATATCACCTCATGAAGCCCCCACAATCCCCCCGACAAGGCACCCACCTTGGGGCTCTGTCGCAAGGATCACTCGCGGTGGAATTGGTCCCTTTTTGACATGTTACCGATCCGACTTAGGATCCGTTACGTGACTTGGGGCGCCGCGATGGCTAGGAGATGTTAACTACCTCACATGGTATACAGGAGGTCGTGATGCCTGCTGTATATTTGGAGTTTGCGTGTCTCCCTCTCTCTCTCCCCATGGTCGCTGCATATGGAGGCCTATTGAAGGAGGCTGTGTATGGAGGCATATTGAAGGAGGCTGTGTATGGAGGTCTATTGAAGAAGGCTGTGTATCGAGGCCTATTGAAGGAGGCTGTGTATCGAGGCCTATTGAAGGAGGCTGTGTATGGAGGCCTATTGAAGGAGGCTGTGTATGGAGGCCTATTGAAGGAGACTGTGTATGAAGGCATATTGAAGGAGGCTGTGTATGGAGGCCTATTAAAGGAGGCTGTGTATGGAGGCCTATTGAAGGAGGCTGTGTATGGAGGCCTATTGAAGAGGCTGTGTATGGAGGCCTATTTAAGGAAGCTGGGTATGGAGGCCTATTGAAGGAGGCTGCGTATGGAGGCCTATTGAAGGAGGCTGTGTATGGAGGCCTATTGAAGGAGGCTGTGTATGGAGGCATATTGAAGGAGGCTGTGTATGGAGGCCTATTGAAGAGGCTGTGTATCGAGGCCTATTGAAGAGGCTGTGTATGAAGGCACATTGAAGGAGGCTGTGTATGAAGGCCAATTGAAGGAGGCTGGGTATAGAGGCGTATTGAAGGAGGCTGCGTATCGAGGCCTATTGAATGAGGCTGTGTATGAAGGCATATTAAAGGAGGCTGGGTATAGAGGCCTATTGAAGGAGGCTGTGTATCAAGGCCTATTGAAGGAGGCTGTGTATGGAGGCCTATTGGAGGAGGCTGTCTATGGAGGCCTATTGAAGAGGCTGTGTATGAAGGCATATTGAAGGAGGCTGTGTATGAAGGCCAATTGAAGGAGGCTGGGTATAGAGGCCTATTGAAGGAGGCTGCGTATCGAGGCCTATTGGACTCACCTTGGCTGCCTTACAGCTGTTGTTGAGGCTGAGGTCCCAGGTGGAAGATTTGCCGATCTTCACCGTGCCCTTGGCCCCGAGGTGACAAGCGCCCACCGCCACCTCCACCGAGCCGGCGCCCTGAGGCCCCGAGGTCGCCAGCTCGGCCTTGACGTGGCCGCGCTCGGGCACGCCTTGCTTGGCGAGCGCCGCCATCGAGTGGGAGAGCAGCGCATCCAGCGAGTAGCGGGGATTGCCTCCGCACGCCGCCTTCAGGGCGCCATCCGCTCTCTGCCCGTCGGCCGTCACGTGCGCCTCGGCGTCCACATTGCAGCCCTCGTGCTTGGATTGGAGCTTGATGTCGAGGCGGCGCGGGGCACCCGCGTCGCTCAACGCCCTCCATGCGTGCGTGGCGGTGGCGTCGGCAGCGAGCGTCCCGGCGCGTGCTCGGAGCTTCCCATCGGCCGTGAGCATGTCGGCCCCACTCCGCACGGACACCTTGCCGGCCAGCTCCCCGCCCTTGCGGCTGCCCAAAGCCTCCATGACGGCGTCGCGCGGCACGCCCGCCCGTTCGAGGCCTTCGATGCCATTGCTCAGCCGACCTCGGACCTCGTAGCTGCCATCGGCACACTTGCCAGAGGCCTCCAGTGCCAGTGCCTTCCCATCCAGTGTGAGGTGGGCGTCGCCCTTGCTGTTGCAGCCGATGGGCTGCACTGAGCCCTTGATCTGCAGCTTCCCGGGCAGCCCCCGGGCCTTCAGGCATGGCTGCGTCGATGCCCAGTCCCATTGGATTTTCTCTCCCAGGCGCAGCTCCCCCTTCCCCGAGGCCACGCAGTCGTCGGCCGTCAGGTCGATGGAGGCCCGGTGCCGTCCCCCGCCCGGAGCCGCGTACTCAGCCATGAGCGATGTCGCGGAGGGAACGCCGGCACCGGACAGTGCAGCGACGTTGTGCGCCAGCTTGGCCGTCACCAAGTGCTCGTCCGGGCGGTCGTAGCAGCCCTCGAGCCGTGCGCGGTCATCGTCATACAGCACGCTCAGCAGGCCGCACCGCCGACCCCCGGCCTGCCGCCGGCCTCGCGAACCCCCCCCGCCACCTCGCTCTGGCCTGCCGACTCCCAGCTGTGCCAGCACCTCCGCCTTCTTGGGCCACGGCAGCTGCAGGCCGTGCTCGCTTTTGAACCTCGCCTCTTTCCTGTCGGGCTCGAGGGTGACGGCGAGCGATGCCGCGCCCTTGCGGCCGTCTAGGGAGGCAAAGCCGCGGCCCTCATAGCGGCCCTTCCCGGCTGTGCCGGCGAGCGTCAGCACGCCGTTACGGGGCACACCGCATCTCTGTAGCGCCTCATAGTTGTGCTTGCTGCGGACACGTAGACTCCCCGTCGTAGCCGCCGCCCGCGCATCCCCACCGCCCTTGGCCTGCAGGAAGAAGCGCTTGGAGTCCACCTTGGAGACGACCTTGGCGTCGAACTTGCCGCCCGCTAGCCGCGCGGTGCCGGTGACGTCAGCGGAACGGGGGAGGCCCGCCGGCACCTTTAGGTCGTGCTTCAGCTTGAGCCTGAGCGAGTAGCCGGGCTCCTTGGTGGCGCGCTCATTCCTCCGGGAGCCCTTCCGCGCCGCCGCCGCGGCCACCCCCGTGGCCGCATCGATGCTGGCATTGAGCGAGCGACCGTCGAACGACACCAGGACACCGGCGCTCGTGCCGCCGTCGACCCTCCGCGCCGACAACTCCGCCGCGGCCTTGGCGGGCGCCCCCAGGCCGCGAAGGAGCGGCAGCTGCTGCTCGCCGCTGCACAGCACGCTCAGCCGCCCCCCGCCGTGCTTCTCGCTGCACTTGAGCTGCACGGGCGCGTCGCCCACGCGCCCCACGCACTGCCCCGACGCTGCGCCGGCCTGCAGCTCCCCCTTGCAGCTCATCTGCACAACGAAGATGATGACAACAACAACAACACTAACAACAATAATAATAGCAGCAGCAGCAGCGTCGTGACCGACACCGCCAAGTAAGACACAACCCAAACTGGTCAATGTCTATGTCCCGACGCGCGCGCAATGTCCTTCGTGAAAGTGTTGAGTTACCCAAATGAAGTTATACAATCCATAAGAGGTTTTTTGGGGTTAGATCGTGTAAACATATAAATGTGTCATTAAACCCGCCACCACCCAACACAGCCAACTAGTTTGCGGCTGTTGCCACAAATCCGGCTTTCGCCTGAGTTGTAATTACTGGCGAAACATCGTACTCAGATTTTTTATGTTGTGGCTTGGCACTCCAACACACTGGCGTGCTGCATGTGTGATGAATTTACATGTTCTGTTTACGTGACAACCCTTACTAGTTGGCTGTGTCGGGTGGTGGCGGGTTTTACGACACATTTATATATTTACGCGATCTAACCCAAAAAACCTCTATTATGGATTATATTGTTCGCGAAAGTCTACGTGTTAAACTGAAGTTATAGAAATCCAATAGATCATACACATACACAGCTGCCAGATTATAAGACATACATCCTTCAACTTTTTCTCTAAAATACAGAGGGGGGGAGGGTAGGGAGGGGAGGAGGTGTGAAAAAAAGAGAGTGCATCTGATGATACGACAGTACGAGTCTCCCGCACGCACGGGAGGAAGATGTTACAAACTCCACGCGGCCAAGCTCGCGGGGTCAACGGTCCGATCTGTGGGCGCCACCAGCTACGGGCCCCCACCCCCTGGGCCCCCACCCACCTTGGTGGCGCGAGGCACGGCGCGCGCCAGCAACTCCACGTTGTGCTGGACGTCGGCGCTCAGCTGGCCCGAGCGCGAGGGCCCACGCCGCTCGCCCGTGGCATTCAACGTCGCGGAGACGCTCGACTTGTCCCAGTTGCCCAACAGGCCCAGCCGGTACAGGCCCGTGTCCATCTGCACGGCAGGCAATCGCGGCATCAGCAGCGGTGGCAACAACGGCAGCAGTAGCAGCAGCAGCAGCGGCAGCTCGGGGACCAACGCATTCCTCCGGCCGTGGTCCACCGGCAGCCAAGTGCAGCAGCGTGGTGCAGCGTGGATGTTGGCGAGCGTGGGCCGGGACCTTGCCGTAGTCACTAGGAGATGTTAACTACCTCGACTGGTATGCAGGAGGTCGTGCGTTTGATCCCGACCCTGCTACTGGAAATGTTTCGTTTGTGGGATCTCACTCGCCATGGTCGCATGGATTTTTCTTCGGGTCCTCCGGTTTTGCCCTCCACATTTAGAATCAACATCACCACGCGTATTTGGCTGCTGCTATAAATTTCCCCATGATGATGAGCCACTTTTGTTGAGCTTCAATTAGTGACCGCCAGGTTGCTTATCAAAAAAAAGAGCTACGGAGCTCAATGGGACTTACCTGGCAAAAGTAAAAGTATAAAAAAGGATAATAATAAAATAAAACACCTTGAGGAAGGCGAGGGCCTGCGCGCTGGCTGGCACGCCGAGCTGCGCCAGCCTCTTCTCCTGGTGTCGCGCCGAGGCCAGCAGCCGGTACTCCACGCTGCCACGCAGCACGCGCAGCCCCGTGCTGGCGTTGGCGCGCTTCCCGTCGTAGCGGACGTCCACGCTGAGCACGCGGTCACGCTCCGGGTGGTCCAGCGTGACGAGGAGGCGGCCGTCTGCCGGGACACCTGGTGAGTGTGCGGTGGACGCACGGCGGAGGGGGGGGGGGGAGCGCTCACCACCAACGCCACCACCACCTCCTCCATCTCACCACCACTGCCACCACCACCTCCTCCATCTCACCACCACCATCACCACAAGCTCACCGCTACTCTTATCAGCTCAACACTGCCATCTCCACCACCATCACAACCTCCACTCCGCACAACCACCATCACCACCGCCTCACCGCAACCAGCACACCAACACCACGACACCACCGCGTAGACCCAGGCTCCTCCGCCGGCGCTCACCGGCCCTGCCGAGCGACGGGACGCTGTGCCGCAGCTTGCCACTCAGCTCCGTGCGCTGAGGCTTGTTGTCGAGGGCAAGGTCGAGGCAGGCGGACTTGTCGTCTGTCTTGAGGCAGGCCTGCGCCGCCACCTCGGTGCCCTGGGCTTGCAGCTTCGTGCGCAGCTGAGCGGCGCGCGGCAGCGCCAGGCCGGCGTCGTGGCGCAGGCGGCCCTCCAGCTGCAGCAACGTGGCCGCCCTGCCAAACGTGTTGTCGTTCTTGAAGTCCACCTCGAGCCACGACTTGTCCAGCACCAGCTTGGCACTGCCTGCGGGGGCGTAGCGTCGCAACGCAGCACGATGGCGAGGCACCAAACGTGGTGTGAGGCATGGGTGGTGGTGAGACCGGTGAGTGCTGGTGTGGCCTAACCCAGCGGTGAGGCAAAGTGGCTGTTGTGGTATCGCTGTGAGGTGTTGGTGGTGATAGCGGCGGCGGTCATGGTAGTGACGGCAGTGGTGGTGGTGATTTTTAACACGTGTTTTAGTGGTAATTTAGTGGCCTTAACGTGGCCTTCAAATGCACATAGCCTGGCACAAGCGCCGTGGTGATGTCACTGCCACTTAGTGGCGAATTATTGTTGGTGGTGGTGATAGTGCTGATGATGGTGATGGTAATGATCATGGTGGTGGTGATAGTGGTGATGGTGATGGTAGGATGATGGTGGTGATAGTGATGATGATGCTGATGATGATAGTGATGACGTCGACGGTGATGGTGATGATGGTGATGGCAGTCGCGGTGTGGCTGCCCATGCCTCCCCCCCCCCACACCCTCGTGGTCCTCATTGCGCTTGGTGAGCGACGCTTGGAGCTTCGCGGGCGACGGCAGTGAGCGCCAGCGCCGCACGGCGTGCCGCAGCTCGGCGGACAGCGCCAGCGTGGACGAGGGGTTCCCCGAGACGAGCGACAGCGCCAGGTCGATGGCGGCATCCGATCCATCTGCGCCGGCGCCCCCGCTCGCCTTCATCCTGCACGCACGCACAGACAAAGACAAAGATCCCCCCGTGTAGTCTTGACAGACCGTTGGGGCAAGTGCCGTTAGCGAGCACCAACGAAGGCCGGCACGGCACACGAGGGGGTGGTTGGCCGGCATCACGCCCGGCTACATTTGTCTCCCCAGTGGTGACATTTACACATTGCACCAGGTGAGTCGACCTACACGCCCACACGCAAAGACAAAGATCCCCCGTATAGCCTTAACAGGCTATTGGGGTATAGTGCTGCTAGCGAGCACCAACGAAGGCCGGCACGGCACACGAGGGGGTGGGTGGCCAGCACACCTACATAACTGCGCACCGGCACACCCGCACACACACACGGGAGCGCTCGCGAGGGCACATGTACTTGTTGGGCTCGCACGACGCGGAGAGGTGGGCGTGGGTGGCGCGGGGCAGCGTGTCGAAGAAGGCCTGCCGCATCTCGGCCCGGACGCTTCCCTCCCCGCAGCCCTGCTTGCGCCGGCCGGTCGCATCCAGCGCCAGCCAGCCACGCTCCTTGCCGTCGGCGCGCATGAGCGCCGAGGCGTTCACCCCGTCGCCCTGCCGCTTCGCCTGCACGCAGGCCTGCGGGGAGGGCGAGAGGCACGAACAGCGCTCACGAGCACGCACCACGCTCACGCACCGCATACACGAGCTGCACTCACGCACCACGTTCACACACCGCACCACGCACCATGCACTGCACTCACGCACCGCACTCACCCAATGCACTCACGCCCCATGCGCATGCACCACATACACAAGCATGCACCGCACTCAGGACACCACACCACCAGTCCCCCTCCTTAATCTCCTTTCGTTGCTCTCTCCATCGCCCATTCCCTTCCCTCCCCTCGGCCCCTCCACTCCATCCCCTCCCTCCTCTATGGCCCTTCCGTGACCCCCGTGTGCCCTCCGTCACGGTCACCCATTCCTCGGTCCTTGCACGCCCCTGCCATCCGAATCACTCGATTGTTGTTCGCGCTTTACAAACCATGTGAAGCGCACCTTGAGCCGTGGGGCACTCAAAAAATGTGAAATAAGATGCAGAGCGCAACGTGCAGATGGAACCACATCAATGCCGGATGCAGCTCGTACAGGGTCTGTAGCATTGTTATAAAGGGGCCCTAATAAAAAAAAACACGTAAATATTAAAACACAATTGTTTTACTTGCATAGTAAAGTAATTGTATTTTTTCATTTGCTATACGGCCAGATAATACGACGAATCGCTAACCTTAAACACCCAGTCGTTCGTAAAAGTTGCAGGCGGTATAGTATTATAGTAATAGAGCAAGTGCAGAATCACTGAACCGGAATTGATAGCTTGAAAGAATTTAGTGCGGGGCCTTTAAAAGTGCGGGGCCTGTAGCTACTACATATGTAGCTACTGCATATGTAGCTACTGCATATGTAGCTACTACATATGAAGCTACTTATGTTACGAGAATAATACTGGTAGGAACCCACTGGTTCCACCAGCCCACAGGGGATCATTGTGTCCGTCCGTCGTGCAGGGAGGGGCTGGGTGGGGAGGGGAGGGTGGGGAGGGGCTGGGTGGGGAGGGTGGGGAGGGGCTGGGTGGGGAGTGTGGGGAGGGGCTGTGTGGGGAGTGGGGAGGGGCTGGTCACCCCGTGGTGCCCTTATAAAACTCAATGTTTAACCTACTCACGCCGGCTTGTGCCCGCCCTCACAGTCGGGCATATTTGCGGAATACACCACGCCGCCGTTGACCCTGGCCATTGACCGAGCAACCCAACGTTCCTACCAGCTCCCTCCGCAGGAATGTGTTCCGCAACTGAATCACGTGATGGATACCAAAGACGAAGACCCCTCGAATAGCCTGAACAGTTGGGGCAAGTGCTGTTAACAAGTAGCATCTATGACAGGGGTCTCAAACTCGCGGCCCGCGGGCCAATTGCGGCCCTCGGGACGATATTTTGTGGCCCCCATCTTAATATGAAAGTTTAATGTTAGTGTGGACCGCGAGTTTTATATTGTAGCAACCCCGCTGTTAGCTGCTGTGTGGGACAATGTTATGATGCTCTGGTTTCCTACTGTGTGCCTGTCCAGTGAATGCGGCATGCATGACATGGGGGGCGAGGTCGTGTGTGTGTGTTTGTGTACGTGTGAGAGTGAGTGAGAGAGAGAGCCGGGAGAGAAAAGAGTGGCTTTGGATGTGCGGAGAGCAGGAGGGTGAAATTCATAGCTTTCCGCCCTCTTTCGCGCAGGTCATGATGTATCCAGTGCTTCATTTGTAAATCACAAGGTGCCGGAACGCTAAGTACATATGACAGCACAGGTACGACGAGCACAGGTCCCGGAACGCACATAAAACGACGCTTAAAACAGCACACACATGCCACTTACAATGCAGTGGGACTTATTTAGGCTATACTGCAGTGACGGTATCAGTCTTTGTGTCAGTGATTAATAAAGTGGCATCTTAGGCAAAGGCGACTTCTGTGTCCAGCGGAGAAAACGAACGGAACACACACACACACACACAATTTGTTAAATTGAAGGCAAATTCAAGGGACACCACGGCTCCTTTACGCACACGCTGCGCTGTGAGGTTTTGGGAGCTTCTTTACGCAGATTATTCTAAACCGCAGCAGTTTATAACACGTCATTGAGCTAATATCTTCATTTTACAGTATGGTCTGTTTTACATTATTATTTACACCTGATATGTGTGGATGAATTTTAATGATTTAAATTCCCTCATCCTCTGGTGGTGACATTTACACACCGAGCCACAGACTGTACATGACGATGTGCATAATTATTTTGGTTCATCTTAGAAGTCTGCATTTGTTATTATTTTATGAAATTGTGATGCTGTTGTTAAGAAAGCTTTATATATAACTTATTAGATTATCTTGTTATTGCGTGGCCACAAATTAGTAATTCATCCACCGATGTCAACAGGGGCTCCGTAATTTTCTAGTGATTACATTATATTGTTATATTTTATTTTAATCATTTCTTTAAAAACTTTTTTTAATATTCATATTTTTTTCGATACGAGAGGTACCGGATCTGCTCAAATAAGTCCCGGAACGCAGGCAAGCCAACACGCCGGCACAAAGTAAGCACAAAATGTATAGAAAAATGTGATGATGTGACTGAAGGCAGCGAAAGCCCCGACAGTGGCCAGCAGCATTTGAACCCCGTGGTCACACAATGACGCTGCCTCATATAGTCCTCTCCTCTCCCTCTTTCGGCTCTCCACTGTGCGCGCACCGGAGCGCGTCAAAGCGCAGATCCACAGCTCATCCCGGCTCAGATCCCCGTGCTTTTGTAATGTAGTAACTTGGCGGGAGACGACTTTACGGGTAGCACACTCTTTATTAACACCAACTTATATTACACGGGTGTCTAACTGCAGCCTAACCCACGGGGTTCCTCTGGCTACACCCACACGGGCTCTTACGCCCCGTAGCTTCTCGGAACCCACCCGGCTGGGGTGTCCGTCTCGACTCTGGGTCCCACAGTCTCGTCCCACATGGACGTCAGACCACGGGTCCCACAGTCTCGCCTCCGAGCCACACAGGGTCCCGGCCCTTACAAGGACAGCGGGACTAGGGGTCTCAGGGCCCTACCTCTTCAACTCCGTCTTCGATCTTCAACTGGTTATCAACTCCCCGAGTGCTCCCGCGCATCCCCCTTTATAGTCCTCCATGCGGACGTCGCTGAGAGCACCCACCCCAGTTGACCAATCACTGCGTGCTGCCCACGATCCTATTTCCCACATTGTGTCAGCGCGCACAACCACGCACCCCGCGCCGCCCCGTGATCCATCACTGTCGGCGCGTGTCAACACCACCACTCTTGATGTAGCCACGCCCGGCGCGCTCACACACACGCCCCCCCCTTGTCAGCGCGTACCGCCACTACATCACCCCCTACCACATAGCTCGCAGCCGACCCGGCTGCTAAAAAAAATGTATTACCCCCCCCCCCCCGTGTGTGCCCCGTAACGCAAGCAACAATCACAACAACACAACACAATAAGAACTCCGCCATCCGTAAGAATCAGAACATGCCACCGCAACAACAAGAACAATATGTAAAAACCGGCGAGCGACAACAATAAATGTGTATACAAAAAAAATGACTCGTGCAGCGTCCCTTCATTTCCGACCGCCCCTTGAACGGGACATTATACCGGGCAGAAGGGGAACGCGGCGACGAGCTGCAATCTCGGGCCCCCCCTCTTTTTTTTTTTTCATGAAAAGTGTCGTATCTTAGCACGAGTCCGCCTGGCCGGTCCGTCGTACGGCACCAGACGCGGTTGACCGTCCGGTGGCGCCGGCAGTCCAGGAAGGCACGGGCAGGCATCGGAGATCCGCGCGTGCCTCGGGGTTCCGGTTCACGGCGGTCAGCAGCTGTCAGGTCCGAGACACCTGGGAGTGGGTCAGGCGGAGACACGTGAGGATCAGACTGCGACACATCCCTCCCCGAGTCGACGGCCACATCACACGCTCGGTTGTTACGGCACAAAGGGAGGCCATGTGGTGCCGCGAAGTGTTTCAGCCGGGAGGGGTGTACGTACCAATGGCGTTTTTCCCATTTAATCTGGATACTCTGGGGTCGCGCAATACGCACGATTTCCACAGGTCCCCTCCATGGTCTCAACAATTTAGGGGACGTAGCCAACGGTGCATGTGGGCAGTGCAGCCAGGCCTTATCGCCTGGTTTCCAATCGTGCGTATACACCTTTTGTGCATGCAATCTTTCGTTAGCGATCTGGCGAGACCTCGAATTCAACCTCGCAGCCTCTCGCGCTTCAGCCAGTTTGGCGATATTAAATTTGATGTGGTCAGCCAATTTAGACTTCGCACGTGGCTGGGAAATCCCCAGTTGGACATCCATGGGTGGATCGGCCTCCCGCCCATACATGAGAAAAAATGGGGAAAACCCCGTCGCCGCATGGGGGGCCATTCGATAGGCCGCGAGTACCCCAGGTACCTGTAAGTCCCAATCACCCTGATCGTTGCAGACCTGTTGGCACAGCATAGAAGTAATCGTCCTGTTTAGACGTTCAACCATGCCATCAGTCTGCGGGTGGTACGGGGAGGTACGCACTTTCTTCGTACCCAGCAGGTCGCACACCTTGCGCAACAAAACGCTCGAAAAATTCTTTCCCTGGTCCGTCAGCAAGCGTTCGGGGGCGCCTTTGTCCAAAACATAGCCCTGGACAAAGGCGTCCGCCACTGCCGCAGCCGACTGGTTGGCGAGTGGCCACGCCATGGGCCATCGGGTGAAGTATTCTATGCCAACCAGCAGGTACTTGTTACCCCTAGGTGTAGCGGGAAAGGGCCCCAAGATATCGAGCGCAACCAATTCGTTCGTGCGCGAAACCTGAATGGATTGTAGCGGTGGATTAGCCACTATTGGTGGCGGTTTTCTTTGAGCGCACCCCACACATCCCTTGAGGATGTTTGCCACGTCGCTCCCCATACCCGGCCAATAATAGTCCCGTTGGAGTAGGGCGAGCGTTTTATGAAATCCCAAATGCATGAGTCGTTCGTGAGCAGCCAGAACGACTCTACCCCGCATAGCAGATGGCACAACGAGCGTATGACGCCGGGACATATTGTCCCACTTCATCAGGAGGCCCTGTCTGACCACCCAGGAACTGACCCGCGTCTCCCCCCCCCCCCGGGAGCCTCTGCCTTCCGACGCAACGTGAGTAGGGAGCTGTCGGCCATTTGGAGATGGCCCCACTCAATAAGAGGCAACGCGAGTAACGAGTCCCCGCCCGTGGGAGCGGCGGGTGCGTCGACCCGCGGAGCGTCAGTGGCGGCGAGCAAAACTTCCGCGGGGACGGCGACAGGGGGTTTACACCGCGCCGATCCCAGAAGACATGCGCATTCCGAGCGAGGCGACAACCGCGACAAGGCATCCGCATTCGAGTGCCGCAATCCCTTACGGTAAATCGTCGTGAATTGGTAGTCTTGGAGGACCTCCAGCCATCGGGACAACTGACCGGAGGGTTGCACCACCCGCATTGCGTATTAGAGAGCCGCGTGGTCCGTACAAACAGTAAAATGACGGCCGTAGAGATACGGCCTGAATTGCTGGATAAAAAAAACGATCGCTAGCAATTCACGACGTGTCACACAGTAGCGTTGTTCCGCAGGTGACAAAACTCTGCTACCGTAGGCGACCACCCGTTCGACCCCCCCGACCACCTGTGAGAGCACTCCCCCGATACCCGTGTTACTGGCATCCGTGTCAAGCAGGAACGGTTGCGTGAAATCGGGGTAACACAAGGGAGGAGCCCACACCAAGGCGTCCCGAAGGGAGAAGAACGCAGCCTCCTCCTCCGGCCCCCAGTGAAACCTTACCCCTTTAGCCGTCAAAGCGTGTAGGGGCCTGGCTATGGTGGCAAAATTTTCGACAAAACGGCGGTAGTAGGAGGCGAATCCTATGAAGCTGCGGACCTCAGTGACTGAGGTTGGCGTTGGCCATGAGCTGACGCAGTGCGTCTTAGCAGGGTCTGTAGAGATCCCTGAACGGCCAACGATATGCCCCAAGTACCTGACCGATTCCCGAAGCAGGTGACATTTAGCCGGTTTAAATTTTAATTTAGTGGAACGCATCCTGAGGAACACCCCTCTCAATCGCTGGAGGTGCTCCTCGAAAGTCCGGCTGAAAACGATGATATCATCGAGGTAAATCAAACAGGTGTCCCATTGGAGTCCTGACAAAACCAATTCCATGAGCCTCTGGAACGTGGCGGGAGCGGAATGTAGCCCCATGGGCAATCGATTGAATTTAAATAGGCCTCCTGGTGTCTGGAAAGCGGTCTTTGGTTTCGATTCCTCATCGAGGGGCAATTGCCAAAATCCCGAGAGCAGGTCAAGCGTCGAAAAAAACTGTGCTCCCGCCAAGGCATCCAGTGACTCATCCATCCTGGGGAGTGGATACGCGTCGGCCATCGAGATTTTATTTAGGTGGCGGAAATCCACACAAAACCGCAAGGACCCGTCCTGTTTTTTAACAAGGACGATGGGAGCACCCCACGGACTGGAAGAGGGCGAAATGATGTCGGCAGCCAACATGTCATTAACAGCCGACTGCACATGCTCCTTCTCGGCTGGGCTGAGCCGGAAGGGATTCTGCCGAATTGGGGCCGCGTCACCCGTCGCTATGTGGTGGCGCAACAGGTCCGTGCAGCCAATATCGTACTTGTGTCTGCTAAACACATCAGCGAATTCGAGTAGCAGGTCCCTCAACGCTCCCAACTGCACACTAGACAAGTTACTAGACCCAGCACACAACGAGTCCAACCATTCAGTCTCCTCCTCCAATGGAGGATCCGCATGTGCAACGAGCTGTTCATCCACGGGTAGCGGCGCCGCGTGAGCCAGCACCGTGCCCTGTGTAATAACAGCTGGCCGCGACCCCGTATTCAGAACCATAACGAATGGATCCCTGTCCGCCCGCACCATGGTCTGAGCTACCGCTAAGTCGAGGCCCCCAACAGCTCTGTTTGATGGCCCCAACAGAACACCTTGTTCCGCCGCATCCGCCCCGAGGGGTTTCCGCAATCGAAGGGGTACCAACATTTGCGATCCCGGGGGCACCCGCACAGTCTGAGTTGCCAGCGCCTGAACCGTTGCACAAACCGTGCGTATTTTGGTAGGACTTGTCAAAAATGCAACACGCCGACCCGATGGAAGCTCAATACAGGCCTGATCGACGAGAATTTTAATGGGCATTTTAGCCAGAAAGTCCGTACCCAGTAAACAAGGAACTGCCAGGGATGATAACACAAAAATAGGACCCGCCAATTTGATATCGCCAATACAAATAGTCGCCCGAATCTGTCCGATAATTCCCAAAGATCCCTCGTTCGCCGCGTAAAATGGTACGTCCACCGGAAGAAGGGGTCGACTTTGGACGGGGAGGATGTTATAAATAAGGTCCGAAATGATAGTGGCCGACGCACCCGTGTCCACCAGCACCCGGACCTCAACCCCGTCAATAAAACCCGTTACTACGGATGACCCGGCCGATGCAGCCACTATCCTGTGGGCCAACTCGGACCATTCGACTGCTCCCGGGCCGTGTACGAACCCCCCTCGCCGAACCGAATCCCCGGGCCCCATACGCGGTCCCCCCACCGCGAAGCGGCGACCCGAGTGTGCCGTGTACGTGGACCGAGCGTGTGGGGTGCCGCGACTTGCCGGGGTTAGCTGGGACGACTTCGGGCCTTGGTCGTCGTCCGGACGTGGTCCTGTGGCGCGCTGACGCGGAGCCCGGCACCCGGACGCGACATGACCCCGAAGGCCGCAGTTGTAACATATGACGAGGGACGTCGTAGGTTTCGGTTGCTCCAGCTTGCGGGACGATTGTATGGGCGAACGACCTCCCGATCTCCACTCCCCCGGTCTCGACACGGTGAAGGCCTCCTCCCGAGCCGTAGCAGTCTGAGGCTCGGCGACCATCGCGGCAGGTGTCGCGATCCCCGCCGATGCACAGACGACCGTCCGCTTGCGCTTGAGGACCTCGTGTGCGTGGATGCTTGTAGCAACCCCCAAGGAGCAGATGTCCATTTCGTCCGCCGTATTGATGGGGACTCCCAGGTCGTGAGCCAACGCCAGCAGCTGCTCTGTCACCATGGCGTCCTTCCCCTCCTTGTCCATGCGGGGAAAGGCGGCGTCCGCCAGGGCGAGCAGCGACGTGCGATAGGCGAGCGTAGTTTCTCCCTCCATCTTACGCCGTTTGTAGAACTGGTGGCGACAGGTCGAGGGTGCTCCGAACACCTTAGCCATGAGGTGTAGCGCGGCCTGGAGCGTTGATCGGGATGACCTTGGGGCGGATGTGAAGGCCGCGAGTGCGTCGTCGTCGAGCGTCCCCGGCAGCGCGCGTAAGGCAGTAGTGTCGGACCACCCCGACATCTCTTGATGTGCGAGGAACCTTCGTTGGAAGGCCCCCCAGTCGCCCCCGTCCGCCTTGAACGCCGTCAGCGCGGGAAGTCTTTGTTGGAAGACCTGGTCGTCGTCCTCCGATGAATGCTTTTCCCGCGCGCCGCTGTGGTTGACGAAAATGGCGGCTCCGTCGGCAGGCGCATGGTGGAGAGTTTTGGCGCACGCCGATGACGCGGGCTGTGTAGAGTGGAGGTCCCCGACCACGTGGTGTCCACGCTTCCCACCAATCGATGGTGGACCCTCAAAGTTGGCGCCAATTTCAAAACTTTCGGTGCGGAGCGCGTTCTGGCGGGATTCCTCGGCCTGTGCTCCCTCCTCCAACCTCGTTGTCGTCCTCCCGCCTCCAGAAGCGGTGATTTCCGCCAAAATTGAAGCGGCGGCGAGCAGCAACTCCGCCAGGCGGGAGTATGCATCCTGGAGGCCGGTGTCGGAGGCGAGCGGAGCGTCGGCCATCGCCGCGAAGTGCTGCAGCGGCGGCATCTCTTCGTCCTCGCCTCCCGAGGCTTGCGGTTCCGGTACGCCGTCGTCTTCCCGATCTCGGTCGTGGGTACGAGTAGTCTTCCTTGTATCCATCCTTTTGAAGACAGGTTTACTTCTGACGCCAGTTGTAATGTAGTAACTTGGCGGGAGACGACTTTACGGGTAGCACACTCTTTATTAACACCAACTTATATTACACGGGTGGCTAACTGCAGCCTAACCCACGGGGTTCCCCTGGCTACACCCACACGGGCTCTTACGCCCCGTAGCTTCTCGGAACCCACCCAGCTGGGGTGTCCGTCTCGACTCCCACAGCCTCATCCCACATGGACGTCAGACCACCCGTAGCTTCTCGGAACCCACCCAGCTGGGGTGTCCGTCTCGACTCCCACAGCCTCATCCCACATGGACGTCAGACCACGGGTCCCACAATCTCACCTCCGAGCCACACAGGGTCCCGGCCCTTACAAGGACAGCGGGACTAGGGGTCTCAGGGCCCTACCTCTTCAACTCCGTCTTCGATCTTCAACTGGTTATCAACTCCCCGAGTGCTCCCACGCGTCCCCCTTTATAGTCCTCCATGCGGACATCGCTGAGAGCACCCACCCCAGTTGACCAATCACTGCGTGCTGCCCACGATCCTATTTCACACATTGTGTCAGCGCGCACAACCACGCACCCCGCGCCGCCCCGTGATCCATCACTGTCAGCGCGCGTCAACACCACCACACTTGATGTAGCCACGCCCGGCGCGCTCACACACATGCCCCCCCCTTGTCAGCGAGTACCGCCACTACACTTTGAACAGAGAAGCGTGTATAGTAGCAGCCGCTACAGCTGTGTCTGCCTGTGACTGGGGTGTGGGGACGAAATCTGATGGGAACGCATTACCCCCCCCCCATAATCTACGCACCTGTTGTTACCGGAAAAAGCGGAAATGACGTGCATTTGCGGAAATTACGTCTCCGTGCGTCGCTGGTTGGCTAAACACTTGACTGAAACTTTATTGCGTGAGCGACAGCAAGTGGAATGAATATATATCTTGTCACACAGCCCCAATCATGTCTTGCAGTGAAGAGAAAGGTTGGTGACGAGCACAGACAATTTCAGGAAAAGTGGGAGATGCAATATTTATTTGTTGAGCACATGAGCACCCCGACGTGTCTTATTTGTACAGAAAAAGTTGCGGTGCACAAGGAATACAACCTCAAACGTCATTACTCAACTATACATGCTGAGGAATATGCAAAATACCAGGGAGATGAGAGAGCCAACCGGGTTGCTAATCTTAAAACATGTCTACTGAGGCAACAAAATGTCTTCAAGAAAGCAACCAAAGAGAATAATGCAGCAGTCGAAGTAAGCTACGTGGTTAGTGAGATGATTGCTAAGGCAGGAAAGCCATTCACAGAAGGCGTATTTATCAAAAAGTGCATCTTACAGGCTGCAAGTATAGTCTGTTTGATGTAGCCACGCCCGGCGCGCTCACACACATGCCCCCCCCTTGTCAGCGCGTACCGCCACTACACTTTGAACAGAGAAGCGTGTATAGTAGCAGCCGCTACAGCTGTGTCTGCCTGTGACTGGGGTGTGGGGACGAAATCTGATGGGAACGCATTACCCCCCCCCCCATAATCTACGCACCTGTTGTTACCGGAAAAAGCGGAAATGACGTGCATTTGCGGAAATTACGTCTCCGTGCGTCGCTGGTTGGCTAAACACTTGACTGAAACTTTATTGCGTGAGCGACAGCAAGTGGAATGAATATATATCTTGTCACACAGCCCCAATCATGTCTTGCAGTGAAGAGAAAGGTTGGTGACGAGCACAGACAATTTCAGGAAAAGTGGGAGATGCAATATTTATTTGTTGAGCACATGAGCACCCCGACGTGTCTTATTTGTACAGAAAAAGTTGCGGTGCACAAGGAATACAACCTCAAACGTCATTACTCAACTAGACATGCTGAGGAATATGCAAAATACCAGGGAGATGAGAGAGCCAACCGGGTTGCTAATCTTAAAACATGTCTACTGAGGCAACAAAATGTCTTCAAGAAAGCAACCAAAGAGAATAATGCAGCAGTCGAAGTAAGCTACGTGGTTAGTGAGATGATTGCTAAGGCAGGAAAGCCATTCACAGAAGGCGTATTTATCAAAAAGTGCATCTTACAGGCTGCAAGTATAGTCTGTTCGGAAAAGAAAGGTCAGTTTGGCAACATCAGCCTTTCTGCTAACACGTGGCAGAGCGCATTTCTGACCTGTCAAGTGACATTTATGATCAACTGCGTGAGAAAGCCACATTTTTCAATGCATACTCAGTCGCTCTTGACGAGAGTTCAGACATCACTGACACTGCCTAGCTCACAATATATGTCCGTGGTGTTGATGACAATTTTGAAGTGATGGAGGAGTTGCTCACAATAATTCCAATGCATGGCCACACCACCGCTCAGGAGATATTTTTCCAGCTGTGTGATGCCATTGTAAATGCCGGTTTGCCATGGAAGAAGTTTGTTGGAATAACAACCGACGGAGCGCCATCAATGACAGGGAGGAAAAATGGACTGGTGGCACTTGTTCAAAGAAAACTAGAAGAGGAGGGTGTGGAGGAGGCCATTGCTCTGCACTGCATCATCCATCAGCAGGCCCTTTGCAGCAAATGCCTGAAGTTTGACAATGTGATGTCTGTTGTTGTGAAATGCATCAACGAAATCAGATCCAGGGGCTTAAAGCACCGGATGTTCCGTACTTTTTTAGAGGAAATGGAGTCAGAATATGAGGATGTGCTCTACTTCACCGAGGTAGGTTGGCTCAGCAGGGGAAACGTCTTGAAGAGATTTTTTGAGTTGAGAGCAGAAGTGAAAGCCTTCATGGAGAAGGATGGGGTGGCTGTTCCTGTGCTAAGTGATCCCAAATGGCTCATGGACTTAGCTTTTCTTGTTGACATCACGCATGAGCTGAATGTACTGAACAAGAAGTTACAAGGCCAGGGGCAGCTCGTCAGTGCTGCCTATGACATGAGAGCATTCTCCACAAAACTTGTGTTATGGAAAGCCCAGCTCTCTCAGACAAACCTTTGCCATTTCCCAGCATGCAAGGCACTCCTGAATGCAGGCACACCATTCAGCGGTGAGAAGTATGTTGATGCCATTTTGAGGCTACAGGAGGAATTTTATCACAGATTTGCAGACTTCAAGACGCACAGAGCCACTTTTCAAATTTTTGCGGATCCCTTCTCCTTTGATGTGCAAGATGCCCCTCCTGTGCTTCAAATGGAGCTCAATGACCTGCAGTGCAACTCTGACCTCAAAGCCAAGTTCAGGGAGGTGAGTGGAAAAGAAGACAAGCTTGGGCAATTTTTGCGAGAATTGAACCCCAGCTTCCCTGAGCTTTCCCGAATGTTCAAGCGGACCATGTGCCTTTTTGGGAGCACATATTTGTGTGAAAAGCTCTTCTCCACCTTGAACTTCAATAAGTCCAAGTACAGGTCCAGACTTACTGATGATCATCTTCAAGCCATACTGAGGGTATCAACTGCTTCCTCCCTCAAGCCAAATGTGGCTCAGCTATGTGAGAGGAAGCGCTGCCAGGTCTCTGGCAGCAAGAAGTAGGCAAGAGGGAGCCATGTTCAGAAGAACCGTTCATATTCTTCAATATTCTATTCATGTTCAGAAGAACCCATTGAAGTTAAATAACTGTTAGTAATGACATTTGAGAAGTTTGGATTTTTTTAGCAAAGTTTTTTTTGTGGAATACCTGATGCGGCCCAGCCTCACCCAGATACTGCCTCCAGCGGCCCCCAGGTAATTTGAGTTTGAGACCTCTGATCTATGAAGATGTTTAACACACGCGAAAAAAAAGACAAAGGTCCCCCATATAGCCTGTGGGTGGCCAGCACCACGCCCGGCCGCCTTTGTCTCCCCAGTGGCGATGTTGACTACACACCGCACCGAGTACTCATTTGAGGCTGAGTCCACCTAGTGGGGGAGCGTTTGCGAGGAACGTGCCTGCAGGGAGCGGGCGGGGAGCGAGCCATAGGGGTGGCTGAGCTGCACGCAGGCGGCCAGCTGGGTCCACGAGCCGTTCGCGTGCACCTCCACCTGGCACGGAGCACACGGCAAAGGCAAAAATCCCCCGTAAAGCCTTAACTCACTGTTGGGGCAAGTACTGTTAGGAGCGAGTAGCAGCACCTGTGAAGGCCGGCACTGTGGCACACGAGGGGGTCGGTGGCCACCTCTAGCCACTACACTGCCGCTCCCCACAATACGATACGCAGCACATGATGTGTCACACGAGTGGTGGTGAGTCCAGTGAGTGGTGGTGAGGCTGGTGAGAGGTAGTGAGGCCGGTGAGAGGTGGTGAGGCTGATGAGGGGGGGTACCGTGGCCCGGCCGCCAGAATGTCACAACCACCACAACACTGATGGTTGTGGTGCTTGCAGCGGTTGCGGTGGTTGTAGCGGTTGCGGTGGTTGTAGAGGTTGCGACGGTCACGGTGGATGCGGCGGTTGTGGTGGTTGTGGTTGCAGTGGTTGTGGTGGTTGCGGCGGTTGCGGCGGTTGTTACAGTTGCGGAGGTTGTGGTAGTTGCCGCGGTTGCTGCGGTTGCTGCGGCCGCTCACCTTGCTGACGTCCTTCTTGTCCAGCGTGAGCTTCCCCGCGGCGCCGTAGTTGAAGTCCAGGCCCTTGCCGTCCACGGAGAAAACCTCCACCTTGAGCTCAGCAGCGCCAGGGACCTTCAACTGTACCGACACCCCGGGGGCAGGGTGAAGGGGAGGGGGGTAGGGTGAAGGGGAGGGGGGCAGGGTGAAGGGGAGGGGGGTAGGGTGAAGGGGTGGGGGGGCAGAGTGAAGGGGTGGGGGGGCAGAGTGAAGGGGTGGGGGGGCTGGGTGCAGGGTGTACAGGGTGTATATCCATATGAAGCGGCGAGTGACGGTGTGCAGCGAGTACAGTTGGTAAGTGGCGAGCGACGGTGAAGGAGTGATGGTCCGTCGGTAAGCGTGTGGTGAGCGAGCGAGCGGTGGTGAGCAGCGGCACCTTGAAGGAGTGGCTGGCGCTGAGCTCCAGCTCGTGCCTCCAGCTGGTGAAGGTTCCCTGGTAGCGCCCGCTCAGCTTGGCCTGCCCCGTGTCCCCCAGGTTCAGCTTCCCGCTGCCCGAGTACTTATACTGCATGGCACGGGTGCAGCATGCACACAGCACGCGCACTCATGCATTACACGTACACGCGCTGCACCGAGATCCCACCGTAGAGCCTTAGACTATAAGAATAGGTTTTCTGCCCTTTCTGGCCATAAAACGGTTTGTGTCAAGATGTTGTAACACCAAACATAAAGGAATCATTGTCACTGCATTCACCACACAGACTCGTGGTGAACATGCAAACCAACTACAATGCTCTGGTGGTGTGTGATGATGCATTGTCCTTTAAACTGATTGGTCCACACCGGAGACAGCTTTCTTTAGAGTTTCAAAGACAATGCCATCATATACTATCAGAGCATGTTTTTTGTTTGCATGTCCACCACAAGTTTGTGTGGTTAATGCAGATATCTTGCACAGTGTTTCTGTTTGGTGTTTTAACATTTTTACACAGCTGTTTTATTGCCAGAAAGGGTAAAACCTATTCTTAAATGTTGATACTGGCAAGGGAGGTCCCATGATGATATCGCCTTAGACTGTTGGGACAAGTGCTGTAAGCAAGTGGCACCGATGGAGGCCGGCACGGCACACCAAGGGGTGGGTGGCCAGCACCATGCCCCCAGCGCTGATGTCTAGGTAATCATTTAAGGCTGAGTCGACCCAGGGGAAAGCCAAGACCAGTTCAGATATGCATCACCGATGCTGGACGTGAGCAGTAATCGAACTCGGGTTGGCGGATTGGCAACGCAGCGCGCTAACCGCTGCCCTCCCGCATACACGCACCGCACGCACGGTGAGACCGTGACACAGGCGGTGGTGGCACATCCGGGGACACGGGCGGTGACACGGGTGGTGACATTGGTGGTGACACAGGCGGTGACATTGGTGGTGACACAGGCGGTTGTGGCACATCCGGGGACACGGGCGGTGACACGGGCGGTGACACGGGCGGTGACACGGGCGGTGACATTGGTGGTGAGACAGGCGGTGGTGGCACATCCGGGGACACGGGCGGTGACACGGGTGGTGACACGGACGGTGACACGGTCGGCGACCCCGGGGTGTGGCCGTGAGGCCGGCAGTCACAGCAGGGCCTGACCTGGCCATCGCGTTGACCTTTGAGGCAGAGCTCGGCCACCTTGGGCAACAGACGGAGGTCGTACGGCTGCTTGAGACTCACGCAGGCCTGCACACGGGGACACGGGGACACGGGGACATGGGTAGACATGTACACGGGGACACGGAGACACAGGGACACAAAGACAAACAACACGAGCCATTGCCCATTGCACCTGCGACTTTCACTTTGGCAGGGTGGCGCAGGGTGGTTCATGGCTGGGAGTGGTGGTGACCAGAGTGTTGCAGGGCGGTGCAGGGTGTTACGTGGCGGTTAGTGGGTGGGATCAGGGCGCCGCCGGCGGGGTGACGGCGTGGCGGTGGGGGGACGGCACCTCGGGGCTGTCGAGCTCCGTGCCGACGGAGGCCCGCGCCAGCACCGTGTCGCGCTTGTCCAGCGTGGCCGCCAGCTCGGCGGCGTAGCGCCGCCCTCGCGCCCCCGTGGAGCGCCGGGCTCGCCGCTCGGCCGACAGCGACGCCTGCAGCAGCAGGTCACGCGGGGCGCGGAACGGGTGCCTGGCACGAAGATGACAACGATCACCACCCCCCCCTTCCCCACAGCGTAGCCACTGACAGACTGACGGGGGCAAGCGCTGTGAGCGAGCAGCACCTGCGACGAGCGGCGGCGGGCGGCCACGTGCTCGCACGACGCACGTAACTCACCACACGGTGCCTCACTGCACCTCACCACGCACACTCACACGGCGCTCCACACCTCAGCGCACCACGCCACACCTCACCACGCGCCCCTTCCTCGCTCACCGCACGTGCAGCGACACTCGCCCGCGCTCCTCCCCGCGCTCCAGCGACGCCGCGAGCTGCACGGCGCGGGCGGCGCCCCCCCTGTCGCGCCATGCGCAGCCCAGCGTCACGTTCTGCACCGGCTTCTGCTGGGGCGGAGTGAGGGGGGGGGGGGCGGGAAGAGACACGCGGCACCATCTCGCGCCTGCGAGCGCGTCCGTACACGTGCGTGCATGCCCGTGTGCGTGTTCTGCGTGTCCGCGTGTTCCTGTGTCCGTGTGTTGTCTGTGCGTGTCCGTGTGCGCCCGTCCGTGATCAATGTGTGTGCCCATGTGCACCCGTGTGGTCTCCTTATGTGTACACGCGTGTTTGTGTGTCCATGTGTGCCCGTGTGTGTCCTTGTATTCTCACGTGTGTCTGTGTCCCTGTATATCCCCGTGTCTCCCTGTGTATCTATACCCCCCCCCCTCCCTCCCGGTGTGTGTGTGCGCGTGGATAAGACCTCCTCGTCCCAGCTGCCGGTGACGTTGGCGTCGCCGCCCGGGTACTGCAGGTGCAGGCGGCCGCGCTTGCCCCCTTTCTTCTCCTCCAGCAGGAGGTCGGCCGCCAGCGGCCCCGTGTAAGGCCACTGCAGCTCGTTGTGGCTCGTGAAAGAGCGCTGCGGCCTCACCCGCGAGCTCGACAGCACCTGCCGGCGGCAGGGACATCGTGGCACCGTCGGCACTGTCAGCACCTCGCTGGCGCCCTCGGTGCCCGCTGTGATCTCAGTGTCCGCTGTGATCTGAGTGTCCGCTGTGATCTCAGTCCTCGCTGTGATCTCAGTCCCCGCTGTGATCTCAGTCCTCGCTGTGATCTCAGTCCCCGCTGTGATCTCAGTGCTCGCAGTGATCTCAGTGTCCGCTGTGATCTCAGTCCCCGCTGTGATCTCAGTGCTCGCTGTGATCTCAGTGTCCGCTGTGATCTCAGTGCTCGCTGTGATCTCAGTGTCCGCTGTGATCTCAGGGTCCGCTGTGATCTCAGTCCCCGCTGTGATCTCAGTCCCCGCTGTGATCTCAGTCCCCGCCGTGATCTCAGTCCCCGCTGTGATCTCAGTCCCCGCTGTGATCTCAGTCCCTGCTGTGATCTCAGTCCCCGCTGTGAACTCAGTCCCCGCTGTGATCTCAGTGTCCACTGTGATCTCAGTCCCTGCTGTGATCTCAGTCCCCGCAGTGATCTCAGTGCTCGCTGTGATCTCAGTGTCCGCTGTGATCTCAGTGTCCGCTGTGATCTCATTGTCCGCTGTGATCTGAGTGTCCGCTGTGATCTGAGTGTCCGCTGTGATCTGAGTGTCCGCTGTGATCTCAGTCCCCGCTGTGATCTCAGTCCCCGCTGTGATCTCAGTCCCCGCTGTGATCTCAGTCCCCGCTGTGATCTCAGTCCCCGCTGTGATCTCAGTGTCCGCTGTGATCTCAGTGTCCGCTGTGAACTCAGTGTCCGCTGTGATCTCAGCGTCCTCTGTGATCTCAGTCCCTGCTGTGATCTCAGTGTCCACTGTGATCTCAGTCCTCGTTGTGATCTCAGTGCTCGCTGTGATCTCAGTGTCTGCTGTGATCTCAGTGCTCGTTGTGATCTCAGTGTCCGCTGTGATCCCAGTGTCTGCTGTGATCTCAGTGCTCGCTGTGATCTCAATGTCCGCTGTGATCTCAGTGCTTGCTGTGATCTCGGTGTCTGCTGTGATCTCAGTGTCTGCTGTGATCTCAGTCCCCGCTGTGATCTCAGTGTCCGCTGTGATCTCAGTGTCCGCTGTGATCTCAGTGTCCGCTGTGATCTCAGTGTCCGCTGTGATCTCAGTGTCCGCTGTGATCTCAGTGTCCGCTGTGATCTCAGTGTCCGCTGTGATCTCAGTGTCCGCTGTGATCTCAGTGTCTGCTGTGATCTCAGTGTCCGCTGTGATCTCAGTGTCCGCTGTGATCTCAGTGTCCGCTGTGATCTCAGTGTCCGCTGTGATCTCAGTGTCCGCTGTGATCTCAGTCCCCGCTGTGATCTCAGTGCTCGCTGTGATCTCAGTGTCCGCTGTGATCCCAGTGTCTGCTGTGATCTCAGTGCTCACTGTGATCTCAGTGTCCGCTGTGATCTCAGTCCCCGCTGTGATCTCAGTCCCCGCTGTGATCTCAGTGTCCACTGTGATCTCAGTCCCTGCTGTGATCTCAGTTCCCGCAGTGATCTCAGTGCTCGCTGTGATCTCAGTGTCCGCTGTGATCTCAGTGTCCGCTGTGATCTCATTGTCCGCTGTGATCTGAGTGTCCGCTGTGATCTGAGTGTCCGCTGTGATCTGAGTGTCCGCTGTGATCTCAGTCCCCGCTGTGATCTCAGTCCCCGCTGTGATCTCAGTCCCCACTGTGATCTCAGTCCCCGCTGTGATCTCAGTCCCCGCTGTGATCTCAGTGTCCGCTGTGATCTCAGTCCCCGCTGTGAACTCAGTGTCCGCTGTGATCTCAGCGTCCTCTGTGATCTCAGTCCCTGCTGTGATCTCAGTGTCCGCTGTGATCTCAGTCCTCGCTGTGATCTCAGTCCCCGCTGTAATCTCAGTCCCAGCTGTGATCTCAGTGTCCGCTGTGATCTCGGTGTCCGCTGTGATCTCGGTGTCTGCTGTGATCTCAGTGTCTGCTGTGATCTCAGTCCCCGCTGTGATCTCAGTCCCCGCTGTGATCTCAGTGTCCGCTGTGATCTCAGTGTCCGCTGTGATCTCAGTGTCCGCTGTGATCTCAGTGTCTGCTGTGATCTCAGTGTCCGCTGTGATCTCAGTGTCCGCTGTGATCTCAGTGTCCGCTGTGATCTCAGTGTCCGCTGTGATCTCAGTGTCCGCTGTGATCTCAGTGTCCGCTGTGAACTCAGTGTCTGCTGTGATCTCAGTCCCCGCTGTGAACTCAGTGTCCGCTGTGATCTCAGTGTCCGCTGTGATCTCAGTGTCCGCTGTGATCTCAGTGTCCGCTGTGATCTCAGTGTCCGCTGTGATCTCAGTGTCCGCTGTGATCTCAGTGTCTGCTGTGATCTCAGTCCCTGCTGTGATCTCAGTGTCCGCTGTGATCTCAGTGTCCGCTGTGATCTCAGTCCCCGCTGTGATCTCAGTGTCCGCTGTGATCTCAGTGTCCGCTGTGATCTCAGTCCCCGCTGTGATCTCAGTGTCTGCTGTGATCTCTGTGTCCGCTGTGATCTCAGTGTCCGCTGTGATCTCAGTGTCCGCTGTGATCTCAGTGTCCGCTGTGATCTCAGTGTCCGCTGTGATCTCAGTGTCTGCTGTGATCTCAGTGTCCGCTGTGATCTCAGTGTCCGCTGTGATCTCAGTGTCCGCTGTGATCTCAGTGTCCGCTGTGATCTCAGTGTCCGCTGTGATCTCAGTCCCCGCTGTGATCTCAGTGCTCGCTGTGATCTCAGTGTCCGCTGTGATCCCAGTGTCTGCTGTGATCTCAGTGCTCACTGTGATCTCAGTGTCCGCTGTGATCTCAGTCCCCGCTGTGATCTCAGTCCCCGCTGTGATCTCAGTGTCCACTGTGATCTCAGTCCCTGCTGTGATCTCAGTTCCCGCAGTGATCTCAGTGCTCGCTGTGATCTCAGTGTCCGCTGTGATCTCAGTGTCCGCTGTGATCTCATTGTCCGCTGTGATCTGAGTGTCCGCTGTGATCTGAGTGTCCGCTGTGATCTGAGTGTCCGCTGTGATCTCAGTCCCCGCTGTGATCTCAGTCCCCGCTGTGATCTCAGTCCCCACTGTGATCTCAGTCCCCGCTGTGATCTCAGTCCCCGCTGTGATCTCAGTGTCCGCTGTGATCTCAGTCCCCGCTGTGAACTCAGTGTCCGCTGTGATCTCAGCGTCCTCTGTGATCTCAGTCCCTGCTGTGATCTCAGTGTCCGCTGTGATCTCAGTCCTCGCTGTGATCTCAGTCCCCGCTGTAATCTCAGTCCCAGCTGTGATCTCAGTGTCCGCTGTGATCTCGGTGTCCGCTGTGATCTCGGTGTCTGCTGTGATCTCAGTGTCTGCTGTGATCTCAGTCCCCGCTGTGATCTCAGTCCCCGCTGTGATCTCAGTGTCCGCTGTGATCTCAGTGTCCGCTGTGATCTCAGTGTCCGCTGTGATCTCAGTGTCCGCTGTGATCTCAGTGTCCGCTGTGATCTCAGTGTCCGCTGTGATCTCAGTGTCCGCTGTGATCTCAGTGTCCGCTGTGATCTCAGTGTCCGCTGTGATCTCAGTGTCCGCTGTGAACTCAGTGTCTGCTGTGATCTCAGTCCCCGCTGTGAACTCAGTGTCCGCTGTGATCTCAGTGTCCGCTGTGATCTCAGTGTCCGCTGTGATCTCAGTGTCCGCTGTGATCTCAGTGTCCGCTGTGATCTCAGTGTCCGCTGTGATCTCAGTGTCTGCTGTGATCTCAGTCCCTGCTGTGATCTCAGTGTCCGCTGTGATCTCAGTGTCCGCTGTGATCTCAGTCCCCGCTGTGATCTCAGTGTCCGCTGTGATCTCAGTGTCCGCTGTGATCTCAGTCCCCGCTGTGATCTCAGTGTCTGCTGTGATCTCTGTGTCCGCCGTGATCCCAGTGTCTGCTGTGATCTCAGTGTCCGCTGTGATCTCAGTGTCCGCTGTGATCTCAGTGTCCGCTGTGATCTCAGTGTCCGCTGTGATCTCAGTCCCCGCTGTGATCTCAGTCCCCGCTGTGATCTCAGTGTCCGCTGTGATCTCAGTCCCCGCTGTGATCTCAGTGTCCGCCGTGATCTCTGTGTCCGCCGTGATCTCAGTGTCTGCTGTGATCTCAGTGTCCACTGTGATCTCAGTCCCCGCTGTGATCTCAGTGTCCGCTGTGATCTCAGTGTCCGCTGTGATCTCTGTGTCCGCCGTGATCTCAGTGTCTGCTGTGATCTCAGCCCCCGCTGTGATCTCAGCCCCCGCTGTGATCTCAGTGTCCGCTGTGATCTCAGTGTCCGCTGTGATCTCAGTGTCCGCTGTGATCTCTGTGTTCGCCGTGATCTCAGTGTCTGCTGTGATCTCAGTCCCCGCTGTGATCTCAGTGTCCGCTGTGATCTCAGTGTCCGCTGTGATCTCAGTGTCTGCTGTGATCTCAGTCCCCGCTGTGATCTCAGTGTCCGCTGTGATCTCAGTGTCCGCTGTGATCTCAGTCCCCGCTGTGATCTCAGTGTCCACTGTGATCTCAGTGCTGTGATCTCAGTGTCCACTGTGATCTCAGTGTCTGCTGGTGCCCTCTGGACCCGCAGGCGCTCCAAGTGACCGCCAGTGCTCCGAGTGCCACCAGCTGGAGCTCACGGTGCGTGCCAATGCTCTCAGAGGTCGTTAGCGAATCCGCTAGTGCCCAAAGTGTCCGTCAGTTCTCCCATCTCGCAGCCACGGGAGCACCCAGTGATAAAGAGAGGGGAGGAGATTTATTCCCGGAGGCGTCTTAGTTGACGGAGCATCACCAATGGATGCCCGTTAGTGGAGGCTCACTAGCTGAGGCTCGTTAGCCGAGGCTCGTTTAGGGTAGCCTTGCTAGGGTAGGCTCGCTAGCGGAGGCTCGCTAGCTAAGGCTTGCAAGCAGAGGCTCGCTCGCAGAGGATCGTTAGGGTAAGCTCGCTAGCAGAGTCTCGTTAGCGGAGGCTCTTTAGCAGAGGCTCGTTAGCGGAGGCTCGTTAGCGCCGCACCTTCAGCACGGTGCCCTTGGGCCCCGACAGCTGCAGGAGCAGCTCCTTGAGCTGCTCGGCATTCTTGAGCGTGGCCTCCAGGACGTGCTGCGGGCCCGGCGGGGAGCGGGCCGAGCGGGCCGAGCGCCCGGCGCCGTCCGTCGCCAGCGTGGATCGCGTGACGAACGAGCGGCGCTCGGGCTGACGCAGCTCGTGCTCGACACGCGCGCGCAGCCACGGCGAGTCGACCGCCACGGAGCCTGCACGCTCGGCACGCAGCAGAGAGACGGCTGCGGGCACCCCTCCCGTGTGTCGCCTGTCGCAGGGCGAGCGGCGCCTGCAGAGAAGAGCGGCACGGCGCACGTGGGGGGGGCGGTTGCGGCCGTCGCCATGGCCAGCCGCCTTTCGTCTCCCACCGGAGCTGGCGTTTACGCACCGCACCGGGTACTCATTCGAGGCCGGGTCGACCCAGGAGTTGTCCAGGGCCGGTGCAGATGATCGTCGCTGATGTTGGCCGTGAGCGCAAATCACACCGCGGGGTGGCCGGTTTCGTGGTGTAATAACCACTGCGCCACCGCTCCCCGCTCTCAACGTTATCACCGATACGGGACCCGGAGTCACGGTGAGGCCCACAAGGCACCCCCTGCCCGGTGTGTCACCGGTGAGACCCACGGTGGCACCAAGCGGCTCAACAAAGTTGCGGTGTCACTACGGCACGCGGTGTCACCGAGCCACACACGAGAGTGCGTGCGTGCGTGCGCGTGCGTGCGTGCGTGCGCGCGCGTGCGTGCGCGCGCGTGCGTGCGACGCGCCAGGGTGGCCGCGTCGGTGCTCACCATCCCATGCCCAAAGCTGCGGGCTGGACGCGTCCTTCCAGAGCAGCTGCGCGGCGAGCAGCTGGCGCGCGTTGTTGGAGGCGCGAACGGAGGTGTTGCGCGCGTAGCTCCCACGCAGCGAGTGCACGTGGCTCAGCGCCGCCTCCGCGTCCACCTTGTGCGCCGGCAGCTCGGCCTTCCACTGCCGCGACAGCACCACCACCCCCGCACAACCGCGGTTAACCGCGGCGAGAAACCGGCGCCGATTCCCCGCCGGCGACGCTCGCGCGGTCGGTCGGTTTGACCCTTTGCCCCCGGGGAAAGGGGTCGCATTGACGGCTTTGTGCCACCAAGAGGTTTGGGGGGAACGATCGGCACGCTATCCGAATCGGTGAGGCCGGCCATTAGCAGGCAGTGTGGGTCAATGAGACTCGCATATTGCGGTGTGCCGTGGAGTGGTGTGGCGTGCTGCGGCGTGGCGTGGAGTGGCGTGGAGTGGTGTGTTACGCTCTGCTCTGGCGTGCCGTGCTGCGCCGTGCCGCGGTGTGGCGCGTGCGGAGCGAGCACCTTCACCAAGTACTTGATGCTGCCACTGTCGGACTTGTCGCTGAAGTCCTGCTCCAGCAGCAGCCGCTTCTTGTTGGACTTGAGCTGCCACTCGGCACCGTAGCTGAGCTGCACGCGCGAGCGCGCGCTCGCTCCCTGGGGGCCATGGTCCACGCTCAGCTGCACCGCGCAGGGAGAGGGGGGGCGGTCACGGGGAGAGGGGGGAGCCACGGGGAGAGCGGAGACGGGAGCCACATGAATAGTGGAGACAGGGGCATCACGGTGTGTGGCATGGGGACGGCACCTCCACGGCTCCACATCGAGAGTGCACCACCAACTCCACCACGTCCACCACCAGCCCACGTACCCCACTTCCACCGCCCCAACCCTCCCTGGGGTGTGCCGGCGGGTGAGCCGGTAGGGGTAGGCGGGTGGGCGCACCGGGAGGGTGGGTGCGAGCGTGGGTACCTTGTGAGCGAGCGCCGGGAACTGGGAGCAGGCGAGCTGGTGCGTCGCCTCCAGAACGGGTTGCGCTCCCAGGCGGAGCGCCTGGCTTGTGCCGCACTCGTGCGGCAGCGCCGCCGCCTCCCCTGCACGCGGTCGCCAGAGCGTAGGAGGACACGCGACCCATCAGTGCCACGGTGCGCCACACGATACCGTTGTTCAGAGGACAGACACCCTGGCGAGAAGTGTGCGGTGGTGCTGGAAGCAGAGCGCTGGCGCAAGGAAGGCGGTGGCACGGAGGGCCCACCGGTTGCAGGAGGAGGGGAAGGAGGGAGCGAGCGAGCGACGAGGAGCAGCGAGCGAGCAAGCGGGACTCACCGCGCACGCCGTACTTCAGGCTCAGCGCCGTCGCCCAGTTGCGGTCGCGCACCTGCACGGAGCCCGAGGCCTTCGCGCCGATCACTCGCGGCACCAGCAGCTGGACCTCCCCCACGTAGCGGCCGGCCCCTTCTGCCTGCCGGCCCGGCCGCCCCCCGGTGGCCTTCTGCAGGCTCACTGCGGAGGGGCGCGGAGGGCACGGGGGTCACGACACGACGGGATTGCAAGTGGCGGGAGGGGGGGGGGGAGCGGGCGGTGGGGGGCGCCGTCTCTCACCCGCCACCGTGGCCGTGTCGCTCAGCAGGTTCTGGACGGCGCCGTGCAGCGTGACGGAGCGCCCCGGCTCGAAGGTGCCGTTGGCCGAGGCGAGGACCGGCGGCCCCGACGGGGACACCTTGGCCTCGACGAGCGCGCGGAAACGACGCTCCGCGCCGGACGGACGCTCCTCCCACAGGCCCTGTGCGTGGCACCGGCACGGGGAACGGCGAGGAGTCATCACGGAGCCACCGTGGAGGGAGTGATCATGGCGCCGTCACGGGAACTATCACGGAGCCGTCGCAGCACCATGACGGCACCATCGTGGAACAGTCATTTTCATCGCCACCATTATGTGTGTACGTGTATATTTTTTTCGCACCGCATGTAGCCAACCGTGCTCATCAGAGGTGCAGTGTTGAGTCGATGGGCAGTGTTGGGTCTGTGGGCAGTGTTGAGTCTGTGGGCAGTGTTGAGTCTATGGGCAGTGTTGAGTCTCTGGGCAGTGTTGAGTCTCTGGGCAGTGTTGAGTCTCTCGGCAGTGTTGAGTCCATTGGCAGTGTTGAGTCTCTGGGCAGTGTTGAGTCTATGGGCTGTGTTGAGACTGTGGGCAGTGTTGAGTCTTTGGGCAGTGTTTAGTCTATGTATGTACGTAGCCAACCGTTGCTAATCGACGGTGCGGGATGATGATGACGACGACAACGATCGTCATCATCATCCCGGGCATCGCCCCTGGTGATCCTGCGCCGCTCTGTGACCAAGACATCGAGGCGAATGGGTGGCGAGCAATTGAACCGCGAGCGCCGCGACGGAACGGGAGGTTGTGGCGGGAGCCCCCTGCGGCACGGACGCCGACGCCGGCCCCACCTTCACGAAGTACTCGTCCTTGTCGTCCACCGTGAGCTGCAGCACCGCGCGCTTCTTCTTCTCAAAGTCGTCCACGTCACCTGGTGGGGGGGGGGTGGGGGGCGGGGGGCAGCAGCACGGCCTCCAACGTCATTGACCACGGAGCTTACGGTGACAACGACGCTGCCGCTACACGAGCACCACCCCCCTCCCCCGCCCCCTCCCCCGCCTCCCCACCCCCACCCGCCGCCCCCCTCCACCCCTGCCCCCTCCGTACCGCGCACTCGCAGGGAGCCGTGAGGGTGCACGATCTCGGCACGGGCGCTCATCTCCTGGCAGCGGAGCTCCACGGTGGCGGAGAGGTCGCGGCTGACCCGGGAGCCCGGCGTCGCCACGCCGACGTGCAGCAGGGCCTTCTTGGGGCACGGCTGGTCGCCCTGCGGTCATCGCGACAGGCGACGCGGCCGCAGCCGCGGCGACCACTCGTCGGTAACCAAGGCGACACAGCCGACACCGCGACGCTGCTCCTCAGTAACCACGGCGACACAGCCGACACAACGACGACTGTCGTCAGAATCGCCACGCGGCTTGTGGCCTCCACGCACGCAGGGCACCGCACCGACCCCCCGGGGCCCGACGGACGCTCCGTGAGCGCAGGCCTCACCAGGACGCGCGGACACGCACCTGCCTCTCGACGTCGTACGTGGCCTCCAGCACGTACTGCTGGAGGCCCGGGTCGGTCTTCTGCAGCGACACGGAGGCGAGGGCCGAGCCGGGCAGCGGGAACGCCACGGAGCCGAGGCCGGGGGGCGGCAGGGAGAGCTCCGAGCAGAGCTGCCAGCCGAGCTGCTGCGACACTGATGGGGGAGTTTGGGGGCCACGGTGAGACGGGAGCCAGTGTCAAGGTTTGACAAAGTGGGGGGGGGGGAGTAGATAAATAATGTTGTGATTGGGAGGGAGTGGGAGAGGAAAGTGGGAGATGGGGGGGGGAGAGGAAGGTGGGAGGGGGGAGAGGAGGGGTGGGAGATGGGGGGAGAGGGGGGGTGGGAGAGGGGGATGGGAGAATGGGGGAGAGGGGAGGTGGGAGAGGGGGGGGGGAGGGGGTGGGACAGGGGGGGGGTGAGAGGGGGTGGGAGAGGAGGTGCGAGAGGGGGTGGGAGGGGGCTGAGAGGGGGTGGTGGGAGAGGGGGAGTGGGAGACGGGGGGGTGGGAGACGGGGGGGAGAGGAGTGGGATAGGGGGGTGGGAGAGGAGGAGGTAGGGGTGGGAGAGGGGGGTGGGAGGGGGCTGAGAGGGGGGTGGGAGAGTGGGGGTTGGAGACGGGGGAAAGAGGGGGGTGGGAGAGGGGGGTGGGAGGGCGCTGAGAGGGGGGTGGGAGAGGGGGAGTGGGATACGGGGGGGAGAGGGGGGGTGGAAGAGGGATGGTGGGAGAGGGGGGTGGGAGAGGGGGGTGGGAGAGGGGGGTGGGAGAGGGGGGGTGGAGGAGGGGTGGGAGACGGAGGGTGGGAGAGGGGGGGTGGGAGAGGGGGGAAGAGGGGGGTGGGAGACGGGGGGGAGAGGAGGGGGTGGAAGACAGGGGGGTTGGAGAGAGGGTCGAGAGGAGGGGGGGGGGCGACGGCTCGGACGTTGAGAAGGAAGGAAGCCTGCTTTTTGGCTGTGGTGTGGACGTTTTGTGGATGGTGCGGTTGTGGTGTATTTTGTGACCCACGTGCGTTTCTGGAGCAGTGCGGTTTGATTGCGGTGTGGTCGAGGTGTGGTTGCGGTGTTGTTGCGGTGTGGTTGGGGGTGTGGTTGAGGGTGTGGTTGAGGTGTGGTCGAGGTGTGGTCGAGGTGTGGTTGAGATGTTGTTGCGGTGTGGTTGCGGTATGTGGTTAGGGGTGTGGTTGTTGTGTGGTTGTGGTGTTGTTGCGGTGTGGTTGCGGTGTGGTTGCGGTGTGTGGTTGTGGGTGTGGTTGTGGTGTGGTTGCGGTGTGGTCGAGGTGTGGTCGAGGTGTGGTCGAGGTGTGGTTGTGGAGTGGTTGCCACCCACGCGCATTGCTGGAGCAGTGCGGTGTCGTTGGGGCCGAGCGCCGCGCCAGCCTCTTCAGGGGTAACCGCTCCGCACCACGCACCGTGTACAGCTTCGAGCTGACGCGACACAACCACCACAACCACAACCACAACACATTTACAGCGCAACCGAGATACCGACAGTCTCTGTACCACCCCCCGCTCCCGTGCCTCCACATCTTCGTATGCCCCAGGATGTCTCTCTCCCCGTGTTTCCATGTGTCTATGCCCATGTGTCCCCATGTCCCCATGCCCCTGTCTCCCCATGCCCCCTCCGTGCCCACGTGGTGCCCCCACCTGAGCGTGAATACGTCCACGGAGCGCTCCGGCGTGTCCAGGTGGAGCCGCGCGCTGCGCCCGTCCCGGATCCGCACGCCGACGTGAGCCAGCAGCGAGGAGCGAGCGGCGCCTTCCCACTCGAGGCCCGCCGAGCCCAGCCGCCCCTCCAGCCCCACGCGGGCGCTCACCTGCACAAGCACGCTGCTTGCGGCGCAGCACCAGCGGCGGAGTTGGCACAAGGCGGAGGTCACCGCGCGACTGCCCCGGACAGCCTCGCTAGCGCGTGAAGTGATTCTGAAGTGGCTTGCGTGGCGATAGCTCGCAGCGCGGGGTGGTGTGGTGTGTCCTGTGGCACGTTCGACTGAACACGTTTCGTTTTAGCAGGGAAGGCGCGCCAAGCTATGCCGCTCTTCTTTTCGGAAGCTAACCTGGCCGTAAATGGTAAGCGCAACGAAGTGGGCTTATCATCGTCATGTGGAAATTTACGACGTCGGACTCTAAATGTGGAGGGAAAAACCGGAGGACCTGGAGAAGAATCCACGCGACCACGGAGAGAGAGACACCGCAAACTACACAGCAGGCATCGCCAGTGTCGGGGTCGAACCCACGACCTCCTGCATATCAGGCGAGGTAGTTAACATCTCCTAACCACCGTGATGATGATGAGAGAGCGAGAGAGACACGCAAACTCCAAATATACAGCAGGCATCTTTCGTGTCGGAATCGAACCCACGACATTCCTGCATACCAGACGAGTCAGTCAACATCGCCTGGTGTGGTGCGGGCGTACACGGGATGGATCTTGGCATGGAAGTCGAGGCCGGGCCCGTGGCGCGGCCCCACGGCCCCCTGCAGCGACACATCCACGGCGGAGGAGGCGTTGAGCGACAGACCCAGGGGCAGACCGATGGCCGTGGGAAGCCAGAGTCGCTCCGACGCCAGCAGCGCGTGGTGGCTCCAGCCCACGCGCTCCCCCTGCACGGACGATTTTGCGTGAGCGCGGCGACGCAACGACACGGGGCGTGGCTCGCGTCGTTGCACCGAAATAGCGCGTCTCCTGCCGTCGTTCTTTTGAGTCCGGAGAACGGGCACGGGCTCGTGGGCTCGCGGGCTCGCAGGCTCGCACCTTGGCTCGGCGGGGGGGGAGGGGACGGTGTCGCGTCTCACCTTGAGCAGCCGCACCGCGGCGCCGGCCACGTCGAACGAGGAGGAGGAGGAGGTGGACGAGGAGGGGTTGCGCAACCACGCGGCGCAGTCGGTGAAGGCCACTTCGCTCCCCAGCAGGCGCAGCGCCAGCGAGCAGGCCAGCTCCTGGGAGCGTCGCCCCGACACCTGCAGCAGTGTAGGGGGTGACCAGGGGCGACTCAACCAGGAGCGACTCAGCCAGGGGTGACTCAACAACAGACATCCATCAGAGGGCAGCCACAGAGCTGCCCTAGGGGTCACAGTGCAGGAGTCACAGCGTGGGGGTCACAGCGTGGGGGTCACAGTGCGGGGGTCAAAAAGTGGGGAGGTCACAGTGCAGGGGTCACAGCGTGGGGGTCACAGCACGCGGGTCACAGAGCGGGGGTCACAGCGTGGGGGTCACAGCGCGCGGGTCACAGCGCGGGGGGTCACAGAGCGGGGGTCACAGAGCGGGGGTCACAGTGCGGGGATCACAGCATGGGGGTCACAATGCAGAGGTCACAATGCGGGGGTCAGAGCGTGGGGGGTCACAGAGCGAGGGTCGCCGCCCCCCCATCCCCTCCCCCTCTTTCTCCCTCCCCCCCTTTACCTGGCGGTGCAGGCGTTGTGCGTGCTCCGCATCGACGGCGGTGTCGCACTGCGGCCCCGCCGCCGCCGCCGCTCGCGCTCGCCGCTGCGTCGCGCCGTGGCCGGGGCCCGGCAGGAACCCCCTCGGCGAGTACCCCCACGGGGTGGTGGGGGGCTGCCCACGCCGCCCGGCCCCCCGAGGAGGCTTCGTCACCCCAAGGAGACGCTCCAGCAGGGGCTCCACGTTCTCCACGCGCCCAGACAGCTGCTCCGCAAGCGCACACACGCACACACACGCACACACACGCACACACGCGCACACACACACGCACACACACACACGCACACACACACATGCACGCACACACACACGCAAGCACACGCACACATACACGCACGCACGCGCGCACGCGCACGCACGCGCGCACACACGCACACACACACACACATACACGCACGCAAGCACACGCACACAGACATGCACACATACACGCACGCACACATACACGCACGCGCACGCACGCGCACACACGCACGCCCACACACAAAGATAGAGATCCCCCGTGTGGCCTACGCAAGCCGGTTGGGGGGCAAGTGCTTCGGACGAGCACGGATGAGGGCCGGCACGGCGCACGAGGGGGTGGTGTGCGGTGAGGCACAGGCTGTGTGAGTGGTGAGGCACGGGCTGTGTGAGTGGTGAGGCACGGGCTGTGTGAGTGGTGAGGCACGGGCTGCGTGAACGGTGAGGCACGGGCTGTGTGAGTGGTGAGGCACGGGCTGTGTGAATGGTGAGGCACGGGCTGTGTGAGCGGTGAGGCACGGGCTGTGTGAGTGGTGAGGCACAGGCTGTGTGAATGGTGAGGCACGGGCTGTGTGTGGGCGGTGAGGCACGGGCTGTGTGTGGGCAGTGAGGCACGGGCTGTGTGTGGGCGGTGAGGCACGGGCTGTCGGTGGGCGGTGAGGCACGGGCTGTGTGAGTGGTGAGGCACGGGCTGTGTGAGTGGTGAGGCACGGGCTGTGTGAGTGGTGAGGCACAGGCTGTGTGAATGGTGAGGCACGGGCTGTGTGTGGGCGGTGAGGCACGGGCTGTGTGTGGGCGGTGAGGCACGGGCTGTGTGTGGGCGGTGAGGCACGGGCTGTGTGTGGGCGGTGAGGCACGGGCTGTGTGTGGGCGGTGAGGCACGGGCTGTCGGTGGGCGGTGAGGCACGGGCTGTCGGTGGGCGGTGAGGCACGGGCTGTCGGTGGGCGGTGAGGCACGGGCTTTGTGAACGGTGAGGCACGGGCTTTGTGAACGGTGAGGCACGGGCTGTGTGTGGGCGGTGAGGCACGGGCTGTGTGTGGGCGGTGAGGCACGGGCTGTCGGTGGGCGGTGAGGCACGGGCTTTGTGAACGGTGAGGCACGGGCCAGGCCTCACCTCCAGCAGGTTGAGCGACTGCCCCATGGCGTTCACCGTGAGGTTCAGCGACAGCGACCGCGGCACGAATGAGTCCGGGGAGAAGACGAGCGAGCTCTGCAGGATGGCCGCCGCCTGCGGCCGGGCAGCGGGGCCTGCACAGACCACCAGGCCGCGCCAGGACACACCACATGAGACGACACCACATCACGCCACACCATGCAAAGCCACGCCAGACAACAGCACATCACACCACGCCACACCACGGCACGCACAGCACCGAGGTCACAGGGACGCAGGGACACGCATTGTAGCGTGCATGTTGAACTTCTTTCGCACCGTACGTAGCCAACCGTGCTGATGGGAGGTGCGTGGAGAAGGTCAACAGACTGACCACAAAAAGCAGCTCTAAAGAAATGAAGAGGTTTTTAACCTTTCTGGCAATGAAACAGTTGTGTTAAGATGTTCAAAGCTTTCGCAAGGGACCGTGTCTGCTTTAACCGCACGTACTTGTGGTGAACACGCAAACAAAAAAACGACAACATGCTCTGGAAAAAAGGTCCCACGGTCTACAGAAACGCGTTTGTCAATCTCGATGATGATCTCAAAGCTTCGTGGCTCCAGTGCCGGGGGGCTTTCTAACATCAGAAGGAAGAGCGTCGGTCCAGGCGGCCGCAGAAGCAGCAGCGCATCGGAAATCGCCGCTCACAGTGGCGCGTATCGCACTGTGCGTCCCCGTGTGCGTCCGCCCGCCCGCGTGCGCGTGCCTCCCCGCATGCGTGCGCGCATCTGCACGCACGCAACCCCTGCAGTGACGGCGCGTGTCGGCGCACCGGAGCGGAGCGTCGCCTCCGCGTAGCGCGAGTAGCGCCAGCGGCTGAGGTCGGCGTCCGGGCCCGGGGGGGGGAGGCCGGCGTCCGTCAGGAGCTGGCGCAGGGCGGCCTCCGCCGGGTCGCTCGAGTCCAGCAGCTGCGTCAGATGGCTCCACACAAAGGAGGCGACTGCGCATGCACACGAAGGCAAAGACCCCCCCCCCCACACACACATCGCCGTGTAGTCTTCACAGACCGTCGGGGCAAGTGCTGTCAGCCTGACTCGACCTAAGGGAGGCCGAGGAGCGGTTCAGATAATCGTCAACGGCGTTGGCCGCGTGTGTTCACCCGTGCACGCGTGGACACACGGGGGAACATGCAGACACACACGCGTGGGGAGTGAGTGTGGTGTGTATAGAGCGAGTGGGTGAGTGCATGGAGGAGTGATCGAGGGAATGTGGTGAGTGGGTGCGTGCGGTGATCGGGTGAGTGTGTGTGGCGGAGCGCTTGCGGTGAGCGCGTGTGGCTGAGCGAGTGCGGCGAGTGGGTGTGGTGAGCGAGTGTGGTGAGCGCGTGCGGTGAGTGCGTGTGGTGAGCGCGTGCGGTGAGTGCGTGTGGTGAGCGAGTGCGGCGAGTGGGTGTGGTGAGCGAGTGCGGTGAGCGAGTGCGGTGAGCGCGTGCGGTGAGCGCATGCGGTGAGCGCGTGCGCTGAGCGCGTGCGGTGAGCGCGTGCGGTGAGCAAGTGCGGTGAGCGAGCGAGTGGTGAGCGAGCGGTGAGCGAGTGCGGTGAGCGAGTGCGGTGAGCGAGTGTGGTGAGCACGTGGTGAGTGAGCAAGTGAGGAGCGAGTGCGGTGAGTGAGTGCGGTGAGCGCGTGCGGTGAGCGAGCGAGTTACCGTACCCTGCTGGGAGCTCTCGTTGCGATGGGTGAGGCGCACGGTGAGCAGCACGTCGGGCGAGGGGCAGCGCATGGCGAGGAGGTACGCGGCGATCCTCACCTCCGCCTCGTCGCGCTCGTCTCGGTAGAGCTCCACCAGAGCCCCGCGCTGCACGCACCGCGACCGCACCGGCGGTGCCACCGCTCGCGGTCAGTGCGGTGAACTTGGTGAAGCGCGGCGGGCGTGTGGTGAGTGGTGCGTGTGGTGGGTGACTGGTGAGTGTGGTGAGTGGTGGTGAGTGAGTGGGGAGTGTGGCGAGTGGTGGTGAGTGACTGGTGAGTGGTGAGTGGTGGTGAGTGAGTGGGGAGTGGTGAGTGTGGTGGGTGAGTGGGGAGTGGTGAGTGGTGGTGAGTGAGTGGGGAGTGTGGTGAGTGGTGGTGAGTGAGTGGGGAATGTGGCGAGTGGTGGTGAGTGAGTGTGGTGAGTGAGTGGGGAGTGGTGAGTGGTGGTGAGTGGGGAGTGGTGAGTGTGGTTAGTGAGTGGTGGGTGTGGTGAGTGGTGGTGAGTGGTGGTGAGTGGTGAGTGTGGTTAGTGAGTGGTGGGTGTGGTAAGTGAGTGGGGAGTGGTGCGTGTGGTTAGTGAGTGGTGAGTGAGTGGTGCATGTGGTGGGTGACTGGAGCTTGTGGTGAGTGTGGTTGGTGAGTGTGGTGAGTGGGGAGTAGTGAGTGGTGGTGAGTGACTGCTGAGTGGTGAGTGCGGTGAGGGTGAGAGCGCGGTGAGGAGTCTCACGTCGGCCTCGCAGGGGATTCGCCGGAACGCGTCGACAGCCGCGAGCCTCAGCTCCAGGCTGGAGCCGGGCCCGCGGGCCCGGGCACAGCGAGCGAGCACGGGAGCCAGCGTCGCTCCCCCCGCCAGCCCCGCATTGCCCAGCGCCTTGAGGGCCAGCAGCGCCTGCGGACGCGGGGACACGCGCGGGGACACGCGGGGGACACGCGGGGGACACGCGGGGGACACGCGGGGACACGCGGGGACACGCGGGACAGGCAGAGACACACGGGGGACATGGGAATACAGAGACACGGAGTCGTGGGGATGAGAAAGACGAGAGGTCTCACTTCCTCGGGCCACTCTCAATTCCCTGTGGGCTCCGTGGCCGTGATCGCATCTCCCAGCACCCGCTCCTTGCTCAGCTCCACGTGAAACTTGCCCCCAAACCTCAACTGGGGCAGAGTTTTGCCCTCTCTGCCCTCGCTGCCCTCAATACTCCTGCCTTACTGTCCTTCTGTGCCCTCCCCTGCCCTACCCATACCCCGGTTCCCGTGCCCCTCGCTAACCCTGGCTACCCTCTGTACCCTGCCCCTATCTGCCCCTGGCTCTGTACCTGCCCCTGGCTGCCCGCTGGCTGCCCCCCCCCTTGTACCTGCTCCCGGGCCTCGCGTCCCCGGGGCGAGCAGTCGGGCTCCAGGCGGCGGGCGATGGCGTGAACCGCGGCCCGCACGGCGCTCTCCCCGCCGCACCCCGCGGCCGCCTTCGTGCAGAAGTTGTGCAGCAGCGCGGACACGGAGAGAAGTGCGGCCCGCGAGCCCGCGGCCGACGTCGCTGCCCCCGCCTCGGACTTCAGCAGCGGCTGCCGGGGGGGGGGGGGGGGGCCCGGGACACCGAGGGAAGGGTCACGCCGTCACGCGGTGGACTTCATGTCGGTAGTCTTGCTGTTCTGTCTAAGACCAGAAGCGGGTGGGTGGCTTCACCATTCTGGCAAATCGCCCGATGATGCTGGATGCAATTACAAAACGAGACGTCGTGCTGCACAGATCGTAAATGTTGTGGATTCACTCCTCAAACACACCGGTGGGGCCGAAGTCGTAAAATATGTGGCGTTTTGCTTACGTGACAGAATCCCCTTGCTGATTGGCCGTGTCGGGTGATGGTGGGTTTCGACGCATTTACACTTCGGCGATCGAACCCAAAAACCTTTATTTTGAATATCGGTGGTGGGTGGGCATCCCGCGCACGTCCCGTATTGCACGCCTTGCCGTGCGTGCGTGTGTCCTGTAGTGTGTCCCGTGTATTGTATCTTCTCGTGCGTTCCGTGCCGCGTCTCCTACCGTGACGGCGACGATCATCGCGGCCGTGGGCTCGGGCACGAACGCGAGGGAGCGCAGCCAGCCGTGAGCGACACCGACGCTGACCGAGCCCAGCGCCGACGCCATGAGCGTCACGCACGCCTCCGTGCCGCACGCGGGCAGAGCCTCCTCCAGCGGGTTCCTGCACCGCGCACGACGCATGCGCTCGCTCCTAGACTCTCTCGCAGACTCGCTCATAGACTCTCTCACGGACTCGTTCCGAGACTCTCTCACGGACTCCCTCGGAGACTCTCTCACGGACTCGCTTAGAGACTCTCTCGCAGATTCACTCGCACATCGAGTCTCTCGCGGACTCGTACGCCCACTCACTACCACCATGAGACTCAATACCCGCACAGGCTCTCTACCACTGTGGAGACAAAGGCGGCCGGTTGCGCGGCACTGGCTACAACATCCGCTCGTGCGCCGTGCCGGCCTTCCTAGGCGCTGCTCGCAAACAGCACGTGCATCAATGTGGCTGCGTGGGCTACACGCGGGGATCTTTGTCCCTGCGTGTAATTGTACTAATGAGTGTGTGGATGAGTGCGTGGTGGGGCGTGTTCAGTGTAAGGGTTAGCGCACTGCGCTACGAGCCCGGCGATCCCTCCCCTCGATCGACTCAGCCCTAAATGAGTACCTGGCGCGGTGTGTTAAAAATCATCAGCGCTGGGGATACAAAGGTGGCCTTGGCGGGCGCGGTGTTGGCCACCCACCCACGTGGCACGCCGTGCCGCTCTGCATGGGTGCTACTCGCTAAAAAAAAAGCACTTTCCCCGACGGTCTTTCAAGCCTACACGGGGGGGTGATCTTTGCCTTTGCTGTGAGCGAGTGTGCGACCCTTACGCGTAGCAGGAGAGACGCGCCGATGCCCACAGGACCCGCAGTTCCTCGCTACTCAGGCCACGCAGGGAGAACGCCAGCTCCGGGAAGATCGCAGCCGCCTGGGGTCAAATGCGTTCAGTCGATTAAGAGGACGAGGACGGTGATGATGATGATGTGGATTGGGCAGAGAGACCAAGGTGGTCAGGCGTGGTGTGCCGGCCTTCATGGAGGTGATTGGACAGGTGGTGGTGAGAGGGAATGAGCTGAAGGAGGTGACTGGACACATGGTGGTGAGAGGGATCAAGGTGATTGGGCAGCCAACGCACGACACACAAAGAGTGAACGTGTGCACAGCAGCAGCACACGCAGCTTGGGCAGGAGAGATGCATGACATCACAGCGGTGTGATGCCATGCATCTGAGATCAGCACCACGCGCAGCTCCCCTCTCTGTTGTTGCATGTAAAACAAAAGACAAAGAACCCCCGTATAGCCTTAACAGACCGCTGGGGCAAGTAGGAACAGCACGACGCCCGGTCGCCTTCGTCTCCCCAGCGCTGGTGTTTGCGTATTATGGTGCCCATCTCAAGGCTGAGTCGACCTAGGGGAGGCCCAGGACCGGTTCATATATTCACCTGCCGAATGTCAGGCTCGCCGCATGGCCTTCTAGGAGTGCACATTTTCAGCAGCATTGATTACAGGTGACCTCTGCGGCGGCGTTCAAAGTTCAGCAGAGTTCGGGCTCGCTTGAACCTGCCCAGAAATTAATGGACACGGATATTCTGGGACCAGTACACCCCGGGCAATATCATCCTGCCCTGGGATCAATACACCCCGGGCAGTGTCATCATGCCCGTGTAGAACCAGCACCACGGACAGCGGCGCATGGACCAATGCTGCCAGGCGTCATCTTTCGGCTGCACGCGCGTGAGGCTGTGTGCATGCGTGCACGGTGTGTTCACGCGTATGGAGCGAATGGAGGGGGCTCTTGTAGGACGCCCTGGGTCTCTGTCCCGTGGCCTCGTGGCAACAGCGAAACCTTCCGCCACCCTTCGTGTTCGCCTCTAGCCTGGCACAAGCGCCGCGGTGACATCGCTGCCACCTGCGAACGGTGGCTGCTGCTGCTGCTGCTGCTGTCGATGTGTTTGTGCTCGTCAACAGCACTTGCCCCAACAGTCTGTTGAGGCTGCTACACGGGGTGGGGGGGTGGTGGGTGGGGGAGGGGGTGGATCTTTGTCGTGCGCTCGCTCCGGACCTGCAGGGGGTCCGTGTCGGGCGCGCACAGCACCCTCAGGGCGCCGTGCGCCCTTGACTTGGATCCCCGCTCGGCGGCGTCGTCGCCGGGGCTCCTCTCCATGAGCAGCGTCGTAGAGCGCACGATCGGGACCCGCTCCTCGCCTGGCACGAGCACGCACGGGGGCACAGAGCACACTCACATCGTCTCTCTCACTCTCACACAGATCTCTCTCTCTCACACCGTCTCTTTTGACACCTCGGATGAGCGCTGGTGAGATGTCGGTGTGACGACTGAACGAGGTTGTGACCATTCTGTTGACCGCGTGATGGTGCGATGCCGGTACCCGTGCACATGAGGGCCCCTCCTGTTTGTGGCCCTCACCTGTGGACCTCTCCTGTTTGAGGCCCTCACCTGCGGTGGGACTCTCCTCCGTGGGCCCGTGCAGGTCGAGCAAGAAGGCCACGCGGGAGCGAGTGCGCACGCCCTGGTTGCGCTGCTGCTGATGATGATGAAAGGGCGTGAAGAGCAGCTCCTCTTCACACGTGGCGTTCGGCAGCGGGGCCCCGGGCGGGTAGGAGAGCGAACAGCGCACGTGGCCCCGCAGGACCTCCTGAGACCCGCCGCTCGAGTCCTGTCACGGGTTCCCGACGCAAAGACAAAAACATCCCCCCGCCCGCCGTTATGCACGCTGCGTCTTGATTTGCCATCGCACTCCATCTCCACCTCTTGTCTGCATCTCTCGCCACATGTCACCCACAAAGACAAAGGTACCCCCGTGTAGCCTTAACAGACTGTTGGGGCAAGTGCTGTTAGCGAGTAGCACCTATTAAGGCCGGCACGGCACACAAAGGGGTGGGAAGGCCAGCAACACGCCGGCCGCCTTTGTCTCCCCAGTGGCGATGTTTTACACACCGTACCAGGTATTCATTCGAGGCTGAGTCGACCCAAGGGAGGCCCAGGACCGGTTCAGATAATCGTCACTGGTGTTGGCCGTGAGCGGGAATCGAACCCGGGTCGCTAACCGCTACACCACCGCTCCACACACACACACACACACGCACTTGCACAGGCACACACGCACACCCGCGCTCTTTTTACGGCTGAGCCGACCTAGAAGAGGCCCAGTCTCGCTCACGTGTGGCAGGGCCGTGAGGAGCAGCGAGGAGCTGGAGAAGCCGCGATGCTTGCACGAGCGCAGATCCTTGCTCTTGAGGAGCCCACCTCCTGCTTCGCGGCGGTACTGGGTGCTGCATCGGCCCAACACGTCCTCCTGGCACACGTGGGGGGAACACGGGGAACACGTGGGACACGGGGGGACACGTGGGGATACGTGGGGAACAAGTGAGACACGGGGAACACGTGAGACATGGGGGGACACGTGGGGACACCAGGGACAAGGGGAACACGTGGGAACACGTAAGGACGCGGGGGAGACATGGGGAACACGTGGAACACGTGGGGTCACGTGGAACACGTGGGGAACACGGGGGAACACGTGGGACACGTGGGACACGTGGGGACACGGAAAACACGTGGGAACACGTGAGGACACGGGGGGAGACATGGGGATCACGTGGGGACATGGGTCAGGTAGTTTTCCTGCTCTGGGCGCTGCGCGCGTCGCTGCCACCCCCCGCGCCGACTGTGGCCTGCAGGGGGCAGCGTGGCGCCGTCCTGGAGCCTTGCCTCTGCTGCAGGGGGGGGGGGTCCCCGCGTAGGAGTTGGGGGAGTTTCTAATTGGTGTTGGGGGGGGGTAGTGTTTGTAAACATCGCCACTCGGGAGACAAAGGCGGCCGGGGCGTGTTGCTGGCCACCCACCCCCCCACCGTGCGCCGTGCCGGCCTTCATAGGTGCTGCTACTTGCTAACGGAACTTGCCCCAACAGTTTGCCGAGGCTTTCCAGGGGAGGGGGTGGGTCTTTGTCTTTGTTAGGGGTAGCGGAGGTGTCACTGGGTTAGCAGCGTTGGGTCCGTGCTGCACCGCGAATTCTCACCTCGACTACGTCCACGTTCCCATGGGGCCCATGGAGGGAGTCATCGGTCTCCGGCAGGGAGCTGTGGGTCCCCTGGAGGGAGCCGTGGGTCCCCTGGAGGGAGCCGTGGACCCCCTGGAGGGAGTTCTGCACGGCGCTCAGGAGTCCCCGCTTCACGTTCAGGGCCCAAATCTCCTCGCCCACGGCTGAGCACAGGCGCGAGATGACCCCCCCTTGCAGGGAGAAGTGAAGGGGGCTCGCCTCCAGCTCGGCCCTGGGGTGCGGGGTTGGGGGGGATACATTGGTGGAGAACTCAGTTTAACACGTAGGAGGCTTTCGCGAACAAAGTCATCCATAGTAAAGGGTTTTTGGGTTAGATCGCGTAAATAAATAAATGTGTCGTTAAAACCCCGCCACTATCCGACACAGCCAACTAGTAAGGGGGTTGTCATGTAAACAGAACGTGCCCATTCGTCACTACTACAGCACCAGTATGTAGTGTAGTGTGTAGTGTATAGTGTAGTGTATAGTGTAGTATACTAGTACAGCACTAGTATGTAGTGTATAGTGTAGTGTGTAGTGTATAGTGTAGTATACTAGTACAGCACTAGTATGTAGTGTATAGTGTAGTGTATAGTGTAGTGTATAGTGTTGTATACTAGTACAGCACCAGTATGTAGTGTATAGTGTAGTGTATAGTGTAGTATACTAGTACAGCACCACACCGGTGTGTTGGAGAGCCAAGCCACAACATTTACAATCTGAGTACGACGTTTCGCCAGTAATCACAACCAGCTTCATTAGGCGACAGCCAAATCTGTCTGTTGTGGCTTGGGTCTCCAACACAGCGGTGTGGTGCTGTACTCGTGACGAATTGGCATGTTCTGCTTACGTCCATAATAAAGGTTAGATCGCGTTATTTATAAATGTGTCATAACCCTCCACCACCCGACACGGCCAAACAGTAAAAAAAAGTGTCACGTTTACAAAGGACAAAATAATTCACTTCTTTAGCCCACCGGTGTGTTGAAGAGCGAATGAACATCATTTAAAATGTGAGTACGACGTTTCGCTGGTAATAACATCCAGCGTCATCGGGCGATTTGCCAGAATAGTGAAGCCCTCCACTTGTTCCCGGTCTTAAATAGATCAGCAGCAGGGTGACGTCATCATTTAACTCAATAAGGTGCAGTGATTTGAGGCGGAGAGGGGGAGGGTATTGCAATTATATAAATTGGTAATCATTCAATTGTTGTTCATTGGTATTTGTTTCCCTTATAAGGAATTGTAATTGTATTATATACTTTATTTATTTAATAATACGCTTACAGGCCGCACTAAGCCTGTAGCTGTTACTAGTTGACTGTATCGGCTTTTAATGACACATTTATGTATTTACGCGATCTAACCCAAAAAAAAACTTCTATTATGGAGGAAATCCCAGTCCAGCAAACTCAACACCTTTGTCAAATCTAACACTGTGCGGCCTTCAAGTGAATGCGCGCGCATGTTTGAACTTATTTTGCACCGTGCGTAGCCGACCTCGGCTAACCGGAGGTGCGGGACAAGGACGACACCACTCAACACAACAACGTAAACAAGAAGCTAATTTTGACTTAAAACTTTCGTGACTGCAATAATTCATATTCGTTGTTCTTTCGGTAAAGTTACGTAGATAGAAAACAAAATTAAAATAATATTATTTTGATAAAATAATAATATTATTGTTATTTTATTTTATTAAAATAAAAATAGTATTATTTTTATAAAATAATATTATTTTATTTTCTATCCACGTGACTTTACCGAAAGAACCAAGACTATAGCAAGAAGCAAGTTCTAAAGAAATGAGTTTGTCAATGTCGACGGTGATGTAAACGGACGCATCTTGAGTGGCTTCCTAATATCGGCATGAGAGAGCGTTCCAGACGGCCGCAGAAGCGCATCTGAAAGCGCTGCGCAATGCGGTGACCGGCGTCTTTGTCCGACGACGACGGCGATGATGATGGTGGTGGTGGTTTAAACTCCTTGACGAGAGGTATCGTTGTCCGCTCTTGGCAAAATGTCTGTATGTTGAACCTCTTTCGCACCGTACGTAGCCAACCGTGCTGATCGGAGGGATGATGATGATGATGGCCGAGACAAACAAGGGAATGGCAGCCAACGGAAGGGGACGCAGCTCGTGTACGGAGGGCTGCCAGATGGACTGGCGCACATCCATCGCGTGCCCTTCGTTCAGCAGTGGATAGATCATGGCTGCTGATAGTATTGGTGGTGTTCATGATCATGGCGAAGACGGTGACGAGGTGGTGAAGGTTATGGGGCTACGAGGTAACGGCGCCGCACCCTGGAACCAGACCAGCTGCCTGCAGGGCACGCGGCCAGGCGAGTCCAGGCAGGTGGCTGTGCCTTCTCTCCCCACGCTCTCCCCTTTTCTCAAACCTCTCTCCTCTTCCCCCTGTCCCCCAAAGATGATCTCCCTTCCGCTCGTTCTACCTCTTTCCGAACTCCCGTCTTCTCCCCCCCCTCTCTCTCTCCTTCTGTCATATCCACTCTCTGGGCACGTCCAGCGCCACAACGCTTTTTGTGTTGTTATTGTTGTGTATTTCGTATCAAAATCGTCCTCAAGTGCTGTTTCTGCTGGCGGTAATGAAAGTGGTTTGAAAGTCAAAAGTTTCTCCTGTCCACTCTCTCTCTCTCCTATCCACTCTCTCTCCTGCCCCCCCCCCCCCATTTCTCTCACCTGCCCCCGCCCCCTCTCTCTCCTATCCACTCTCTCTCCTGACCCCCCCCCCTCTCTCCGCTGACTCGCTCTCCCCTCTCCTCCTCCCTCTCCCCTCGCCCGGGGGCTCGACCCAGCGATGGGAGGAATGCGGCCCCCCCTCCACCTCCCACTGAAGGGGGGGGAGCAGGGGTCTCGCCTATCCCTCCCGGGGGGGGGGGCGGGAGCCTGAGGACACGGGGGGGGGGGGGTCGGGGGAGGAGTCGGGGGGGGGGGGTGACTGGGGTTCAGGGGTTAGGGTCTGGCACGGGGCATAGCGCCTGCAACTCGCACGAGCGATCGCTTGCGCGATCGAGCGATTCGATGCGGGAGTCTGTGCAACCGGTTGCGAGCAGTTGCGCAACCGGCATAATCCTGCTCGTCTTGGCCGTGTCGCTTGCGACTTGGAGTTGCGTGTCTCGCGGTTGCTGCTGCTGACGATGATCGTTGTTGTTGCTGATGATGATGATCGTTGTTGTTGTTGTTGTTGTTGCTGATGATGATCGTTGTTGTTGTTGCTGTTGATGAAGATCCTTGTTGTTGCTGATGATGATGATCGTTGTTGTTGTTGCTGATGAAAATCCCTGTTGTTGCTGATGATGATCGTTGTTTTTGTTGTTGCTGATGATGATCCTTGATGTTGTTGTTGTTGCTGATGATGACCCTAGTTGTTGTTGCTGATGATGATCGTTGTTGTTGTGGTTGTTGTTGCTGATGATCCTTGTTGTTGCTGATGATGATCGTTGTGGTGGTTGTTGTTGTTAAGCTGCGCCCAGGAATGAGTGGAGGAGCGCGAGTTGCCGTGCGGACAGCGGCGCATTCCTGGGCTCAGAGCCGGGGTTGCGGACTTCCACGGATTTCTGTCGCCAGCGGTCTCAGCACCGAGCGGAGAACCAAAACATCATCATCATCTCCAACATCATCATCATCATCTCCAACATCATCATCATCATCTCCAACATCATCATCATCTCCAACATCATCATCATCATCTCCAACATCTCCAACATCATCATTATCTCCAACATCATCATCTCCAACATCATCATCTCCATCATCATCTCCATCATCATCATCATCTCCAACATCATCTCCAACATCATTATCTCTAACATCATCATTATCTCCAACAGCATCATCATCATCTCCAACATCATTAGCATCATCATCATCCCCAACATCATCATCTCCAACATCATCATCTTCAACACCATCATCTGCAACATCATCATCATCTCCAATATCATCATCATCATCCCCAACATTATCAGCTTCATCATCATCCCCAACATCATCCCCAACATCATCATCTCCAACATCATCATCCCCAACAACATAATCTGCCACATCATCTCCAACATCATCATCCCCAACAACATCATCTGCAACATCATCTTCATCCCCAACCTCATCATCCCCAATTATCATCACCTGCAATATCATCATCCGCAATCATCATCATCCCCAACCTCATCATCCCCAACCTCATCTTCATCCCGGACACAAACACAGTGGCCGTGACCGCCGAGTTCCATGTGATTTGTTTTAGAGGTTCCACACGGGTCTATGGTCCCATGGGGTATTGGGGGTTCCATGGGGCCGTGAGATGAATCCACAGGGTGTGGGAGTTCAACAAAGTCATGGGGGTGCGATTGGGTCTTGAGGGTACCACAGGAGGTTTTCTGGGTTCCACGGGGGGTCTTGGGTTTCCACGGGGGATTTTTAGGGTTCCCCCGTGGGTCTTGAGGATTCTACGGTAGATCTTGAGGGTTCCACGGAAGGTCATGAGAGTTCCACGGGGGTTCTTGAGGGTTCCAGAGGAGGTATCCTGAGTTCCACGGGGATTTTTATGGTTCCCCCGTGGGTCTTGAGGATTCTACGGTAGATCTTGAGGGTTCCACGGGGGTTCTTGCGGGTTCCAGAGGAGGTCTTCTGAGTTCCACGGGGGTCTTGATGGTTTCACCGTGGGTCTTGAGGATTCCACGGGGATCTTGAAAGTTCCACGGGGATCTTGAAAGTTCCACGGGTGATCTTGAGTATTCCACGAGGGCTCTCGTAGGTTCCACGCGACCGCAGGGAGAGGGAGCTAAGGTAGGACCGGGCCTCGGCACCCGCAGGCTACACGGTCGCCCGCCTGTCACGACAGAAATCCGCGGAAGATCCCCCCCCCACCACCACCCCACCCGACCCCACCACCGTCCGCCAGGATGATCTCCCCCCCACGCCCCCCCACGCCCGCCCGCTCGCTCGCGTGCCGTAGGTGCAAGGCAATTAGTGAGAGCGCCGCGCATTCCTCCACCGCAAGGGGAGAGCGGGGAACGCCACCGCTCGCTCGCCCCCCCCACGCCCCCCCCCCTCCTCTCCCCACCCAACCTCGCAGCCATCACTCAATTCTCACGCCGTCCCCGCTTCCACGCGCCCATTCCTCACTGATCCATGCCGCCGAATCGCGGCTGTCAACTTCACTGCGGAGCACACTCAGCCGCTGGGACGCGTTGAGCCGGGGGGTGTGGGGGGAGCTGTGGTGGTGTGGTAGAGGGGGGGGCTGTGGTGGTGTGGTGGAGGGTGGTGGAGGGGGGGGGCTGTGGTGTAGGGTGGTGGAGGGTGGTGAAGGGGGGTGGCTGTGGTGGAGGGGGGGGGGGCTGTGGTGGAGGGTGGTGGAGGGGGGGGGGGCTGTGGTGGAGGGTGCTGGAGAGGCCATAATGAAAGGGTGCAGCGTTGCGCGTGGAATCCGGTGGCAGGGCAGTAGCTCTTCCCCTAGAGATAGCAGCAGCAGCAGGGAGAGCGGGAGGGTGGGGGCTAGGGGGGGGGAGTGGGATAGGGGGAGGGTGGGGGCTAGAGGGGGAGGGTGGGGGCTAGGGGGGGGAGGGTGGGGGCTAGGGGGGGGAGGGTGGGGGCTAGGGGGGGAGGGGGCTAGGGGGAGGGTGGGGACTCTACCCCCGCACCCCTTGCGCCGAACGCGTCCAAGCTCGCCCCCCGCCCCCCCCCTTCTGTGCAGCGGAGGAATTTTCGCCGCAGCTGCAGTCGTGGCCCCGGGCTGGGCGGTTGTGGTTGAGGAGGGTGAGGGGGGTGAGGTGGGGGTGAGGTGAGGGGTGAGGGGTGGGAGACGCGAAGCGGAATCGACTCTCCCACCGCAGCGGCGAGCAATTCGCGGGGAGCGGCTCCTCGGACACCCCCTAGGACCCCGTCCAGGGACCCCGCGGGGCTAACGCGTGCCCGTGCGCGTGCCATGGGTTGCGGTGGTGTAGCGGTGAGCGCTACGCTGCGCTACGAACCTGGCGACCCGAGTCCCGCTCACGGTCAACACCACCAGTGACGATTAATCTGAACCGGTCCTGGGCCTCACCAAATGAGTACCTGGTGCGACGTGTAAACATCGCCACTGGGGAGACAAAGGCGGCCGGGCGTGGTGCTGGCCACCCACCCCCTCGAGTGCCGTGCCGGCCTTCATAGGTCCTCGCTATCAGCACTTGCCCCTACAGTCTGTTAAGGCTACACGGGGGGATCTTTGTCTTTATTCGTGTGCCCTGGGAAGCCGTGGAGCCGGGGGGCGACACGGCTCTCCCATCCCGGGATCGTGGAGTCACCGGGGATCCGCGCGGAGGGCCCGGGTCCGATGGGTGTAGGCTGGGGGGGGGGGGGGGGCTTTGGCGGCTTGCCGGGGACATCGCGGGTTACCTGAGCTCATCCGAGGCGAGCAGAGGCTCCGCCCGGCGACCCTCGAGAGACGAGATCCTCGTGTCGCGCAACTGCGAGACGCCGAGGGGGTGGGAGGGGGGGGGGTCACGGGACACACACGAAGACACGACACGTCCACACACGTGACGGGTGAACACACACCCGGGGCCACGGCCGCGACTCGTGAACAAGTGACACCTAACCCGCAGAGATGTAGCAGCACGCGCGCGCGTGTGTGTGTGTACGCGTGGGACGAGTGTGGCGTGTAAACATCACCACTGGGAAGACAAAGGCAGCCGGGCGTGGTGTTAGGCCACCCATCCCCTCGTGTGCCGTGCCAGCCTTCATAGGTGATGCTACTTTCTTACATCACTTTCCCCAACAGGCTGTTGAGGCTATACAGGGGATCTTTATCTTTTGTTTGGGGGTGGAGCGGTGGTGTAGCGGTTTGGCGCGCTGCGCTACGAACCCGGCGACCCGCGTTCGATTCCCGCTCACGGCCAACACCACCAGTGACCATTAATCTGAACCGGGTCTGGGCCTCCCCTAAGTCGACTCAGCCTCAAAATGAGTACCTGGGTGCGGTGTGTGGTAAACATCGCCATTGGGGGAGACAAAGGCGGCCGAGCCTGGTGTTAGACCACCCACCCCCCTCGTGTGTGCCGTGCGGGCCTTCACAGCTGCACGCTAACAGCACTTGCCTAAACAGTCTGTCACAGGCTACACGGGGGATCTTTGCCTTTGCAAATCTGCGGTGTGGGTGCCCCGTGACCTCCACCACGCCCCGCTCACGAGGCCGCGCGTACCTCCAGCACCAGGTGGCACCGGCTGAGCACGTGCACGCGCGCGCTGCCCTCAAGGCGGAAGCCGCTACTGCCCTCGCCGCGCGCCGCTGCCCCCGCCGCCAGCAGCGTCTCCCCCTCGGAGCGGAAGGCATAGGAGAAGGAGGTCCCGGCGCGGAGGGTCTGCGTGGAGTGACCTGCAGAGAGGACCACCACCAACACCACCGCCACCATCATCATCACCACCCCGGGCTCTTAGGGGTCCCTTCGCGTCCCCTTCACAAAGACCCCCCTCAATGCCCCCCCCCCCGTCATCACCACAAGCCCCCGCCACCCCCCCCCCCACCTCTCGCCCCCCCGCCCCAGGACGCCGTGAGGCCAAGGTGGACGATGCGGGTGTTTGTAACACGCGTGGGTAGAGGTAGGCTCGTTGCTTTTTACCTTTTACCTTACCTGCTAAAAGGTAACTTTTATCTTACCTTGCCGAGGGCTAGCCCCCACAAAAGCCCCCCCCTCCCCCCACCCCTTTGCGTCCTCTGCGCATGTACTCCCGACGTGGTGCATGGGGCCAGAGCGAAATGCCCCCTGACTTGCTTGGACTCGCCTGATATGGTCTTTCAATTGCCGACGAAATTAAATAATCATAAAAACACTTAAAATCACGGCGACGGCCATCACGCAGTGCGCGCATTGAACTCTCCGTCTGTCAAGCGGGACACTTCCAGCGTCGCGAAATAGTCGCCACCTCTACGCGGTGCTCACGACTCGCGAATGCTGCTCTTGGCCCGCCCGCCGACTAACGCGGCCCACGCCCAGGTGGCCTCAGAGTGACAGGGCCACTGGCCCCATTGCTCCTGCCGTGCCAGCCCTCGTGGTGGTGGTGGTGGCGCTTGCCCACGATGGTGTTGCTGTCCGTGGAGCTGGTGCTGCTGCTGGTAGAGTTGATGGCTTTCGGTGGTGATTGTCTCCTTGCCGTTGCTGCTGCTAGTGGCTGTGTCTATGCTGCTGTTGGCCGAGCTACACAGAGGTTCCTCGTAGGCCCGGCGGCACAGAATACAGAATCAGAATGTGTATTAATACTGGAGGAATCCGATGAGCTGTAAAGCTTTTTTTCACAGATGTCCAGTCAGGGCGGGTACCACGTGGGGCAACCTCTTCCTTCCACCATCCACAAGGCGGTCGTTGTTGGGCTCTTTTTCTATGCGTGAGGTCAGAGGCAAATTGCTGCTGCTGGTGTAAGCGGTGCTCGTAGCACGCGCGTGCCGGTGCCACTGGTAGCAGTGAATTAAAACCCACGATCCCGTGACGCTGGGTGCTGCTGCTGCGTTGTCGGTGATGCACACGAACAGTTAACAACTCAACACGTTCGACAACAACACTTTGACCTTTAAAAGGAGAAGAAGGAGGAGGACGGGGGGAGGGGAGATACATAATAGGCGACGTCTCGGGAAATGGCCCTTATTCAGTGGTGGTAGTGGTGGTGGTGCCAACAGTCGATATCCGTAGCGCGCCTCCTGCCCCCCCCCACGCCCTGCGCCCTGCGCCCTGCGCCCTACAGCAGCGGGCGAGGCCCCGTGGAGGCGCAGGGGCTTCACAGGGGCTTCATAGGGGGTTCGTAGGGGGTTCGCAGGGGCTTCATAGGGGGTTCGTAGGGGGTTCGCAGGGGGTTCGAAGGGGGTTCGTAGGGGGTTCGAAGGGGGTTGGTAGGGGGTTCGAAGGGGGTTCGCAGGGGGTTCGAAGGGGGTTCGTAGGGGGTTCGTAGGGGGTTTGAAGGGGGTTGGTAGGGGGTTCGTAGGGGGTTCGAAGGGGGTTCGCAGGGGGTTCGAAGGGGGTTCGCAGGGGGTTCGAAGGGGGTTCGAAGGGGGTTGGTAGGGGGTTCGTAGGGGGTTCGCAGGGGGTTCGCAGGGGGTTCGAAGGGGGTTCGAAGGGGGTTCGCAGGGGGTTCGCAGGGGGGTCGTAGGGGGTTCGCAGGGGGTTCGCAGGGGGTTCGAAGGGGGTTCGCAGGGGGTTCGCAGGGGGTTCGCAGGGGGTTCGAAGGGGGTTGGTAGGGGGTTCGTAGGGGGTTCGCAGGGGGTTCGCAGGGGGTTCGCAGGGGGTTCGCAGGGGGTTCGAAGGGGGTTCGCAGGGGGTTCGTAGGGGGTTGGTAGGGGGTTCGTAGGGGGTTCGTAGGGGGTTCGCAGGGGGTTCGAAGGGGGTTCGCAGGGGGTTCGCAGGGGGTTCGCAGGGGGTTCGAAGGGGGTTCGCAGGGGGTTCGTAGGGGGTTCGCAGGGGGTTCGCAGGGGGTTCGAAGGGGGTTCGTAGGGGGTTCGAAGGGGGTTCGCAGGGGGTTCGAAGGGGGTTCGCAGAGGATTCGAAGGGGGTTCACAGGGGGTTCGAAGGGGGTTCACAGGGGGTTCGAAGGGGGTTCGAAGGGGGTTCGAAGGGGGTTCAAAGAGGGTTCGAAGGGGGTTGGTAGGGGGTTCGCAGGGGGTTGGTAGGGGGTTCGTAGGGGGTTCGAAGGGGGTTCGCAGGGGGTTCGAAGGGGGTTCGTAGGGGGTTCGTAGGGGGTTCGCAGGGGGTTGGTAGGGGGTTCACAGGGGGTTCGAAGGGGGTTCGCAGGGGGTTCGCAGGGGGTTCGAAGGGGGTTCACAGGGGGTTCGAAGGGGGTTCGAAGGGGGTTCGAAGGGGGTTCAAAGAGGGTTCGAAAGGGGTTGGTAGGGGGTTCGCAGGGGGTTGGTAGGGGGTTCGTAGGGGGTTCGAAGGGGGTTCGCAGGGGGTTCGAAGGGGGTTCGTAGGGGGTTCGAAGGGGGTTCGTAGGGCTCGCTCACCCGTGCAGGTGGGGAGACAGGCAGCCAGGCTGAGGGGCCCGCGAAGGTCCGCGGCGGGGAGGCCGGGTCCTACCGGGGGGCCCGGAGAGCCTGCGGCGGGGGGGGAGGCTGCGGGGAGCCGTCACGGCCATCATCATCATCATCTCTCTCTCGCTCTCAGTGTCATAATCAGCATCATCATCTCCACGATCACCATCATCTCTCGCTCTCAGTGTCATAATCAGCATCATCATCTCCACGATCATCATCATCTCTTTCTCGGCATCATCACCTCCATCGTTATAATAATAATTATTGTTCACTGCTACATTTTCTCGTCACCGTAACCAGCACGATTATCATCCCTCCGTAATCACAATCATCATTTCATCGTCACCATAGCAATCTCCATCTCATCATCGACATCATCATCATCATAACCATCACCGTGCATCACGCGGGGATGTGTGCATGCCGAGTGCAATGCGCACGTGTGTGTGTGTTTGTGAGTGCGTGTGTGTTTGTTTGTGAGTGCGTGTGTGTTTGTGAGTGCGTGTGTGTTTGTGAGTGTATGTGTGTGTTTGTGAGTGCGTGTGTGTGTGTTTGTGAGTGCGTGTGTGTGTTTGTGAGTGCGTGTATGTGTTTGTGAGTGTGTGTGTGTGTTTGTGAGTGCGTGTGTGTGTTTGTGAGTGTGTGTTTGTGAGTGCGTGTGTGTGTTTGTGAGTGCGTGTGTGTGTTTGTGAGTGCGTGTGTGTGTTTGTGAGTGCGTGCGTGTGTTTGTGAGTGTGTGTTTGTGAGTGTGTGTGTGTTTGTGAGTGTGTGTGTGTGTTTGTGAGGCTTGCGGAGCCCCAATGCGGTTTCAGGAAAGGGCGGTCCTGCACAGATGCCATATTTTCTGTCCGTCTGCTACAGCAGAGGTGTAGGGAATTCCAAAAAGACCTACATCTCTGCTTTATTGACCTGGTCAAGGCCTATGATACCATCAGTAGGACTGGGCTTTGGGTTGTTCTTTGTGCTTTCGGAGTCCCTGACCCTCTGCTCACGATCATTAAGGACCTTCATGATGGTGAGCGGGCCCGGGTAAAATAACGTGGCCGGGAGTCGGAGCCTTTCCCTGTACACCTTGGGGTGCGACAGGGATGTCCTCTGGCTCCCACATTATTTAACATCTATTTTGACCGCGTAGTTCGTGAAGCCTTCAATAGCTGTACCGGGGGAATTTCCATTTGGTACAGATATAATGGGAGGCTGATCTATGCCCGGGTGCGATCAAGGGATGGCTCCCTATTGGTCAACCACGTTATGTATGCCGATGATTTGGTAATAGCTGCTCATTCAGAAGAGGAGTTGGAGACGCTGCTGCTGAGACTGGAGCGTGCCACTAAGAGGTGGGGCCTTACCATCAGCCCCACCAAAACTAAGCACCTGCCTGGGTATCTTGTACCATCGGACACTCCACCCCCACAACTCCCAATCGGTGATGGGGCAGTTGTGGAGAGAGTGGAGAGTTTCCCATACCTGGGCAGTGTGCTTATGACCGGCTCCAGTTTATCAGCAGAGGTCTCACTCCGAATCAGTCGAGCGGCAATATCTTTTCATCAGGTGCGTAACGCTGTGTGGAAGCTACCTGGTCTGTCACTCCGCACGAAGCTTCAGGTCTTCTCGGCCACGGTCATTCCCTCCCTTCTCTACGCTTGCGAAACGTGGACCCCCCTAATGGAGCATCTTCACCGGTTGGAAACATTTAGGCTGGCCTGCCTACGATCCATCCTGGGTTTAACCAGGCTGGATTGTGTGAGGAGCTCACAAGTCCTTGAAAGATCTGGGCAAAGTCCCATCAGTGAGCTCCTCCGGCAGGCAAGGCTGCGTTGGCTGGGTCATGTAGCCCGCATGCCCAGCCACCGCATGCCTAAACAGCTTTTGTTCGGCCGGATCGAGGGGGCTAAACGGGCGCGGCACGGGATAGAGAAGAGATGGAGTGATGTGGTACAGGAGGACGTGGAGCTGAGTGGACTTGCCGATGACTGGTACCAGCGGTGTCAAGATCGGCCTCAGTGGAGGAGGCTCGTGAAGGACGCTACTGGGCAGTTGGAGGCAGTCGCCCTCCAACAACAACGGAGGGCGGAGGAGCGACGCTCACAACAACGAGCGGAGCGCCGGGTGGCTAAAGCACAGCAAGTTGGTACAGTAGGAGGCACAGGTGGTGCATCAGCCAGTCATCTCGGTCATCTCGGTCAGTCGATCCGTGGCACCTGGGTCTGCCCCGTGACCTCCTGCCAGCGGGCGTTCGACACTTCACGTGGCCTCAAGGTGCACTTGGCCTGGCACAAGCGTCGTGGTGACGTCACCGCCACTTAGTGGCGAATGGCGGTTGTTGTTGTGTGTGTGATTGTGAGTGCGTGTGTGTGTTTGTGAGTGCTGCGTGTGTTTGTGAGTGCGTGTGTGTGTTTGTGTTTGTGAGTGCGTGAGTGTGTGTTTGTGAGTGCGTGTGTGTGTGTGTTTGTGAGTGCGTGTGTTTGTGAGTGCGTGTGTGTGTTTGTGAATGTGTGTGTTTTTGTGAGTGTGTGTGTGTGTGTGTTTGTGAGTGCGTGTGTGTGTTTGTGAGTGCGTGTGTGCGTGCGTGCATACGTGTGTTTGTGTGTGTTTGTGAATGCGTGTGTGTGTTTGTGAGTGCGTGTGTGTGTTTGTGAGTGCGTGTGTGTGTTTGTGAATGCGCGTGTGTTTGTGAGTGTGTGTGTTTGTGAGTGCGTGTGTGTGTTTGTGAGTGCGTGTGTGTGTTTGTGAGTGTGTGTGTTTGTGAGTGCGTGTGTGTGTTTGTGAGTGTGTGCGTTTGCGAGTGTGTGTGTTTGTGAGTGCGTGTGTGTGTTTGTGAGTGCGTGTGTGTGTTTGTGAATGCGTGCGTGTGTGTGTTTGTGAGTGCGTGTGTGTAGCGGTTAGCACGCTGCGCTATGAACCTGGCGACCCGGGTTCGATTCCCGCTCACGGTCAACACCAGTGACGATTCTCTGAACTGGTCCCGGGCCTCCCCTAGGTCGACTCAGCCTCAAATGAGTGCGATGTGTAAACATCGCCACTAGGGAGACAAAGACGGCCGGGCGTGGTGTTGGCCACCCACCCGCTCGTGTACCGTGCCGGCCTTCATAGGTGCTCGTTAACAGCACTTGCCCCTACAGTCTTTTAAGTTTACACGGGGGATCTTTGTTTGTGAGTGCGTGTGTGTTTGTTTGTGAGTGCGTGTGTGTTTGTGAGTGCGTGTGTGTGTGTGTTTGTGAGTGTATGTGTGTGTTTGTGAGTGCGTGTGTGTGTGTTTGTGAGTGCGTGTGTGTGTGTTTGTGAGTGCGTGTGTGTGTTTGTGAGTGTGTGTTTGTGAGTGCGTGTGTGTGTTTGTGAGTGCGTGCATGTTGTTTGTGAGTGCGTGTGTGTTGTTTGTGAGTGCGTGTGTGTGTGTTTGTGAGTGCGTGTGTGTGTTTGTGAGTGCGTGTGTTCGTGAGTGTGTGTTTGTGAGTGCGTTTGTGTGTTTGGAGTGCGTGTGTGTGTTTGTGAGTGCGTGTGTGTTTGTGAGTGCGTGTGTGTTTGTGAGTGCGTGTGTGTTTGTGAGTGCGTGTGTGTGTGTGTTTGTGAGTGTGTGTGTTTGTGATTGCGTGCGTGTGTTTGTGAGTGCGTGTGTGTTTGTGAGTGCGTGCGTGTATTTGTGAGTGCGTGAGTGTGTTTGTGAGTGCGTGTGTGGGTTTGTGAGTGTGTGTGTTTGTGAGTGCGTGTGTGTGTTTGTGAGTGCGTGCATGTTGTTTGTGAGTGCGTGTGTGTTGTTTGTGAGTGCGTGTGTGTGTTTGTGAGTGCGTGTGTGTGTGTTTGTGAGTGCGTGTGTTTGTTTGTGAGTGCGTGTGTGTGTTCGTGAGTGTGTGTGTGTTTGTGAGTGCGTTTGTGTGTTTGTGAGTGCGTGTGTGTGTTTGTGAGTGCGTGTGTGTTTGTGAGTGCGTGTGTGTGTGTGTTTGTGAGTGTGTGTGTGTGTTTGTGATTGCGTGCGTGTGTGTGTTTGTGAGTGCGTGTGTGTGTTCGTTAGTGTGTGTGTGTTTGTGAGTGCGTTTGTGTGTTTGTGAGTGCGTGTGTGTGTTTGTGAGTGCGTGTGTGTTTGTGAGTGCGTGTGTGTTTGTGAGTGCGTGTGTGTGTGTGTTTGTAAGTGTGTGTGTGTGTTTGTGATTGCGTGCGTGTGTGTTTGTTTGTGAGTGCGTGTGTGGGTTTGTGAGTGTGTGTGTTTGTGAGTGCGTGTGTGTGTTTGTGAGTGCTTGCATGTTGTTTGTGAGTGCGTGTGTGTTGTTTGTGAGTGCGTGTGTGTGTGTTTGTGAGTGCGTGTGTTTGTTTGTGAGTGCGTGTTCGTGAGTGTGTGTGTTTGTGAGTGCGTTTGTGTGTTTGTGAGTGCGTGTGTGTGTTTGTGAGTGCGTGTGTGTTTGTGAGTCCGTGTGTGTTTGTGAGTGCGTGTGTGTGTGTGTGTGTGTTTGTGAGTGTGTGTGTGTGTTTGTGATTGCGTGCGTGTGTGTTTGTTTGTGAGTGCGTGTGTGTGTTTGTGCGTATGTGTGTTTGTGAATGCGCGTGCGTGTGTTTGTGAGTGCGTGTGTGTTTGTGAGTGCGTGCGTGTATTTGTGAGTGCGTGAGTGTGTTTGTGAGTGCGTGTGTGTGTTTGTGAGTGCGTGAGTGTGTTTGTGAATGCGTGTGTGTGTTTGTGAGTGCGTGTGTGTGTGTGTTTGTGAGTGCGTGTGTGTGTTTGTGAATGCGTGTGTGTGTTTGTGAGTGTGTGCGTTTGTGAGTGTGTGTGTTTGTGAGTGCGTGTGTGTTTGTGAGTGTGTGCGTTTGCGAGTGTGTGTGTTTGTGAGTGCGTGTGTGTGTTTGTGAGTGTGTGTGTTTGTGAGTGCATGTGTTTGTGAGTGTGTGCGTTTGCGAGTGTGTGTGTGTTTGTGAGTGCGTGTGTGTGTTTGTGAGTGCGTGTGTGTGTTTGTGAATGCGTGCGTGTGTGTGTTTGTGAGTGCGTGTGTGTGTAGCGGTTAGCACGCTGCGCTATGAACCTGGCGACCCGGGTTCGATTCCCGCTCACGGCCAACACCAGTGACGATTCTCTGAACTGGTCCCGGGCCTCCCCTAGGTCGACTCAGCCTCAAATGAGTGCGATGTGTAAACATCGCCACTAGGGAGACAAAGACGGCCGGGCGTGGTGTTGGCCACCCACCCGCTCGTGTACCGTGCCGGCCTTCATAGGTGCTCGTTAACAGCACTTGCCCCTACAGTCTTTTAAGTTTACACGGGGGATATTTGTTTGTGAGTGCGTGTGTGTTTGTTTGTGAGTGCGTGTGTGTGTGTTTGTGAGTGCGTGTGTGTGTGTGTTTGTGAGTGTATGTGTGTGTTTGTGAGTGTGTGTGTGTGTGTTTGTGAGTGCGTGTGTGTGTGTTTGTGAGTGCGTGTGTGTGTTTGTGAGTGTGTGTTTGTGAGTGCGTGTGTGTGTTTGTGAGTGCGTGCATGTTGTTTGTGAGTGCGTGTGTGTTTGTTTGTGAGTGCGTGTGTGTGTGTTTGTGAGTGCGTGTGTGTGTGTTTGTGAGTGTATGTGTGTGTTTGTGAGTGTGTGTGTGTTTGTGAGTGTATGTGTGTGTTTGTGAGTGTGTGTGTGTTTGTGAGTGTATGTGTGTGTTTGTGAGTGCGTGTGTGTGTTTGTGAGTGCGTGTGTGTGTATTTGTGAGTGCGTGTGTGTGTTTGTGAGTGCGTGTGTTTGTGAGTGCGTGTGTGTGTTTGTGAGTGCGTGTGTGTTTGTGAGTGCGTGTGTGTTTGTGAGTGCGTGTGTTTGTGAGTGCGTGTGTGTGTTTGTGAATGTGTGTGTTTTTGTGAGTGTGTGTGTGTGTGTTTGTGAGTGCGTGTGTGTGTTTGTGAGTGCGTGTGTGCGTGCGTGCGTACGTGTGTTTGTGTGTGTTTGTGAATGCGTGTGTGTGTTTGTGAGTGCGTGTGTGTGTTTGTGAGTGCGTGTGTGTGTTTGTGAGTGCGTGTGTGTGTTTGTGAGTGCGTGTGTGTGTTTGTGAGTGCGTGTGTGTGTTTGTGAGTGTGTGTGTTTGTGAGTGCGTGTGTGTGTTTGTGAGTGTGTGCGTTTGCGAGTGTGTGTGTTTGTGAGTGCGTGTGTGTGTTTGTGAGTGCGTGTGTGTGTTTGTGAATGCGTGCGTGTGTGTGTTTGTGAGTGCGTGTGTGTGTAGCGGTTAGCACGCTGCGCTATGAACCTGGCGACCCGGGTTCGATTCCCGCTCACGGCCAACACCAGTGACGATTCTCTGAACTGGTCCCGGGCCTCCCCTAGGTCGACTCAGCCTCAAATGAGTGCGATGTGTAAACATCGCCACTAGGGAGACAAAGGCGGCCGGGCGTGGTGTTGGCCACCCACCCGCTCGTGTACCGTGCCGGCCTTCATAGGTGCTCGTTAACAGCACTTGCCCCTACAGTCTTTTAAGTTTACACGGGGGATCTTTGTTTGTGAGTGCGTGTGTGTTTGTTTGTGAGTGCGTGTGTGTGTGTTTGTGAGTGCGTGTGTGTGTGTGTTTGTGAGTGTATGTGTGTGTTTGTGAGTGTGTGTGTGTTTGTGAGTGTATGTGTGTGTTTGTGAGTGCGTGTGTGTGTTTGTGAGTGCGTGTGTGTGTGTTTGTGAGTGCGTGTGTGTGTGTTTGTGAGTGCGTGTGTGTGTTTGTGAGTGCGTGTGTGCGTGCGTGCGTACGTGTGTTTGTGTGTGTTTGTGAATGCGTGTGTGTGTTTGTGAGCGCGTGTGTGTGTTTGTGAGTGCGTGTGTGTGTTTGTGAGTGCGTGTGTGTGTTTGTGAGTGCGTGTGTGTGTTTGTGAGTGTGTGTGTTTGTGAGTGCGTGTGTGTGTTTGTGAGTGTGTGCGTTTGCGAGTGTGTGTGTTTGTGAGTGCGTGTGTGTGTTTGTGAGTGCGTGTGTGTGTTTGTGAATGCGTGCGTGTGTGTGTTTGTGAGTGCGTGTGTGTGTAGCGGTTAGCACGCTGCGCTATGAACCTGGCGACCCGGGTTCGATTCCCGCTCACGGCCAACACCAGTGACGATTCTCTGAACTGGTCCCGGGCCTCCCCTAGGTCGACTCAGCCTCAAATGAGTGCGATGTGTAAACATCGCCACTAGGGAGACAAAGGCGGCCGGGCGTGGTGTTGGCCACCCACCCGCTCGTGTACCGTGCCGGCCTTCATAGGTGCTCGTTAACAGCACTTGCCCCTACAGTCTTTTAAGTTTATACGGGGGATCTTTGTTTGTGAGTGCGTGTGTGTTTGTTTGTGAGTGCGTGTGTGTGTGTTTGTGAGTGCGTGTGTGTGTGTGTTTGTGAGTGTATGTGTGTGTTTGTGAGTGTGTGTGTGTTTGTGAGTGTATGTGTGTGTTTGTGAGTGCGTGTGTGTGTTTGTGAGTGCGTGTGTGTGTTTGTGAGTGTGTGTGTTTGTGAGTGCGTGTGTGTGTTTGTGAGTGCGTGTGTGTTTGTGAGTGCGTGTGTGTTTGTGAGTGCGTGTGTGTGTGTTTGTGAGTGCGTGTGTGTGTTTGTGAGTGCGTGCATGTTGTTTGTGAGTGCGTGTGTGTGTGTTTGTGAGTGCGTGTGTGTTTGTGAGTGCGTGTGTGTGTTTGTGAGTGCGTGTGTGTGTTTGTGAGTGCGTGTGTGTTTGTGAGTGCATGTGTGTTTGTGAGTGCGTGTGTGTGTGTGTTTGTCAGTGTGTGTGTGTGTTTGTGATTGCGTGCGTGTGTGTTTGTTTGTGAGTGCGTGTGTGTGTTTGTGCGTATGTGTGTTTGTGAATGCGCGTGCGTGTGTTTGTGAATGCGCGTGCGTGTGTGAGTGCGTGTGTGTTTGTGAGTGCGTGCGTGTATTTGTGAGTGCGTGAGTGTGTTTGTGAGTGCGTGTGTGTGTTTGTGAGTGCGTGAGTGTGTTTGTGAGTGTGTGTGTGTTTGTGAGTGCGTGAGTGTGTTTGTGAGTGCGTGTGTGTGTTTGTGAATGCGTGAGTGTGTTTGTGAGTGTGTGTGTGTTTGTGAGTGCGTGTGTGTTTGTGAGTGCGTGTGTGTTTGTGAGTGCGCGCGTGTGTGTGTGTTTGTGAGTACGTGTGTGTGTTTGTAAGTGCGTGTGTATGCGTGATTGCGCGCGTGTGTGTACATGTCAGCAAGGTGTGTTTGTTTTTCAGTGTCTGTGTTTTATGTGAATCTGCGGGCGTACGAACCCGGCAACCCGAGTTCCATTCCCGCTCACGGCCACCAACAACCGGTGACGATTATCTGAACCGGTGCTGCGGTCTCCCCTATATCGACTCAGCCTCAAACGAGTACCCGGTGCGGTGTGTAGTAAACGTCGACACTGGGGAGACAAAGGCGGCCGGGCGCGGTGCTGGCCACCCACCCCCTCGTGTGCCGTGCTGACCTTTGCAGGTGCTTGCTAACAGCACTTGCCCCAACAGCCTGATAACGGCTACACGGGGAATCTTTGTCTTTGTTAGCTACCCCGCCACCTGAGTTCTATTCCCAGGCTACGGCCAACATCACTCAACAAGCGGCAACATCGTTGTCTGTGTAAGAATAGGTTTAACCCTCTCTGGCAATTAACAGTTTGTGTTCAGATGTTAACGCGCCGAGCTGAAACATTTTGCAAGGAATCCTGTCACTGCATGTACCACACAGACTCGTGGTGACCATGCAAACCAAACAACATCCTCTGGTAGGATTTGATGCATTGTCTTTAAAACTGATTGGTCCGCACCAAAACCTATTCTTGTATTTTGATATTGGCAAGAGAGATCCCATGATCGCCATCTATCACGGGGCCCCTCCATTAGGTCAACCCAGCCTTGAATGACGAGAAGGAGCTACGCTGTGTAAACATCAGCACGGGCGGAGCCACAGTGGCTGATGATCCCCCCTCCCCCACCACCTCCTCCTCCTCCCGTTACCCCCACAATCACCTGCCTCTACGCGTGTCTTCGTACGCTTTGGCGCGTTCGTGTGCAGCAGCGCGTGAGTGTTCACGCGCGTGCGTGCCTGGGGAGCGGTGGTGTAGTGGTTAGGGCGCTGAGATTCGACCCGGTGACCCGGGTTCGATTCCCGCTCACGGCCACCAACACCGATGACAACTTTCTGAACCGGTTATGGGCCTCCCCTAGGCCGACGCAGCCTCGAATACGTACCGGGTGCTATGTGTAAACATCGCCGCGAGGGAGACAAAGGCGGCCGGGCGTGGTACTGTTCACCCACCCCATCGTCTGCCGTGCTGGCATTAATAGGTGCTCGCTAATAACACTTGCCCCAACAGTCTGTTACAGGCTATAGTGGAATATTTGTGTATGGGTGTATGAGTGAGTGTGTGTATGAGTGAATGTATTAGTGAGTGTGTGTATGTATGAGTGAGTGTGTGTATGAGTGAGTGAGTGTACGAGTGAGTATATGAGTGCGTGAGTGTATGAGTGAGTGTATGAGTGAGTGAGTGTACAAGTGAGTGAGTGTATGAGTGAGTGTACGAGTTAGTGAGTGAGTGTATACGTTGCTGAGTGTACGAGTGAGTGAGTGTACGAGTGAGTGTTTGAGTGAGTGTATGAGTGAGTGTACGAGTGAGTGAGTGTACGAGTGAGTGAGTGTATACGTTGCTGAGTGTACGAGTGAGTGCCCCGTGTGTGCACTCACCTGCCCACGTGGCCATGAGCACCGTGAGCAGCACGAGGAGGAGACCGCACGCCATGGCGCCACCCTGGCCTCAGCCACCGGGCAGGGCAAGGCCCAACACCGAAGGGCAAGGCACTCGAAGAAGGGGCAGGACACTGAAATGCAGGGCAAGACTGAACGGTGAAGGGCAGGGAATTGGAGGGCAACGCAAGGCACAACACCGAAGGGCAGAGCTCAAGAGTGAAGGGCAGGGCAGGGCTCAACACCGAAGGGCAAGGCTCAGAGTCCTGAAGGGCAGGGCACTCGGGACTCCGCGTGTGTCGGAGTCTCCGCGCGAGTGTGCGGTCATCCCGAGCGCGGGGGGGGGAGAGAAGCGAGAGTTCAGGTACCGCCCCGAGCCCGAGGCACTCCCTGCCGCTACTCCCCACCCCGCTCACCTACCCCCACCCCTTCCCCTTCTCATCACCCGCCCCCCTGATCCCCCCCCCCCTCTCTCTCCCCCTTCCTGCTCCCTCCACCCGATCTCCCTACCCCTGGCTGCCTCCACTTTCTCCCTCCCTCGTTCTCCGTAGATTTCCCCGTCGCTGCTCCTCCCCCCTCTCCCCCCTCCTGCCCTTCCCTCCATCTTCTCCCCCCTCCCGCTACCTCGTCAGATCGTTCATTCAACTGCTGCCTCCCTCTCCTGCTCCCTGCTGCTGCTGCCGCTGCTTCCTGCTCCCCCTGTTGCCTCCAACTCTCTTCCCTCTCTCCCCCCATCGTCCTCAACCCTCTTCCTCCTGTGCCCTCCTCTTCTTGCTCCCTCCTCGAGCTGTTCTTTAAATTGTTGTTCCCTCCTACACCTCCTCCTCCTCCACCTCCTCCATCTCCTCCACCACCTCCACCACCACCTCCACCACCTCCACCATCTCCACCTCCTCCATCTCCTCCATCTCCTCCACCTCCACCTCCTCCACCACCACCTCCTCCACCTCCACTTCCACCACCTCCATCACCTCCTTCACCTCCTCCACCTCCTCCATCTCCTCCACCACCTCCTCTATCTCCTCCACCACCTCCACCACCTCCTCTTCCACCTCCTCCACCACCTCCACCTCCTCCTCCACCTTCTCCTCCACCTCCTCCATCTCCTCCACCTCCTCCTCCTCCACCTCCTCCACCATCTCCACATCCTCCTCCACCACCTCCTCCTCCACCTCCTCCTCCACCTCCTCCACCTCCTCCACACCACCTCCTCCACCACCTCCACCTCCTCCTCTACCTCCTCCTCCTCCCACTCCTCCACCTCCTCCACATCCACCTCCTCCTCCACACCACCTTCTCCTCCACCACCTCCACCTCCTCCTCTACTTTTTCCACCTCCTCCACATCCACCTCCTCCTCCACCACCTCCTCCACCTCCTCCACCACCTCCTCCACATCCTCCTCTCTGTGTCTCTG